>NC_056732.1:326077353-326377353 GCF_019279795.1 Protopterus annectens | reverse complement strand
TATAAACAAAATTTGGGTTGGTGTTGAGTCTGGTGATGTTACAAGGAAATATAGGTAACACCTCTTGAAGTCTGAGGAGGATTTGGCCATTTGAAATCTTTGAATTCAGAATTATTGACTGCAGGGGTTTTAAAGACTTTGAAAGAAACTGTTTGTTATATGCTTATGGTCAGACTTAACCAGAGATGGAAAAAACTACAGGGATAATACACAAAGGGGCTGTATTAGTTAGGACTAGGTAAAGAACATTATATCCTCAAGACAGTTTAACTATCTGTTCCAAAATCTTTTTAGTAGTGCTAGGAATCACTTGGCATACCCAACGTTGGAAGTATAGGTGCTCCACTTTATTGAGAGGTAGTTGAAATCTCCCATTATAAAGACATTTTTAATAATAGGTAGATGTTCTTCATGTTTCACTGTTGCAGTCATCACACTTGGGTTATCTGCATGCAGGTAGCCCTCAGTCAGCCTGAATACCAGAGTCTTGGGATTTCTGCGTCGGATGCTGTCCCCTCTTCCATGACATCAGGTCGTCAGGGGTATAAAACATGCAGCCAACGCCATTACATCAGTCTTTCTTACCAAGAAGGAGCCTGAAGCAGAAGCAGTTCGCAAGTGCCGGTCGACCTGTACCTGAAATTTTCATTTTTTGAGTTTCAGACCTGAAGTCTTCTAAAGCGAAGTACCCCGTTGGGGATTCTTTTTTCTTGCTCTAACCAATGTCAGAAAAAAATTAACAATTGTCATGCCTGTGGAAAGCAAATACCTCACAGAGATTTTCATTCTGACTGCGCCACCTGTTTCAGCCCAGACCACGACGTCCCTAGCTGTCGGTTTTATGCCTTATTTAACACCCGAACCATTCGTCATCGGGCTATTTTTCTAGCTAAATTTTTTCGCTCTCGATGTTCTTCATGTTTCACTGTTGCAGTCATTACATTTCGGTAATCTGCTGGCAGGTTGCCCTCAGTCGGCCTGAATTCCAAAGTCTTGGGTCCCACGTCGGTTGCTGTCTCCTCTTCCATGACGTCAGGTCGTGTTGTCAGGGGTATAAAACAAGCAGCCAACACCATTTTCTTTAGTCTTTCTTGCCGCGCGGTGCCCGAAGCAGAAGCATTTCGCAAGTGCCGGTTGGCCGACTCCTGAAATATTCGAGTTTGAGTTTCAGAACCGAAGTCTTCACTAAAGCTAAGTACCCCATTGGGGAAATTTTTTTCTTGTTCCATACCGATGTCAGAAAAAGTTAATAATTGTATTACTTGTGGGAAACAAATACCTCATAAGGATTTTCATTTATATTGTATTCCTTGCCTAGGCCCTGATCACAATGTGCCTGGCTGTCAGTTTTGTGCTAGATTTAACCAATGCATTATTAAGCGTCGGTATATTTTTGCCTCAAAGTGTTTTGGAAACAGATTTAACTACCCAGAAATGTCGTCTCGTAGCAATCCGACTACCGGAGTGCATAAAAACCGCAAAGAAAAGGACAGAGACAGACCGTCGAGGTCCAAAACCGACGACGAAGCTTCTCCTAAGACAGTCGCCGGTTTGCCGGTACTCAGTGAGGCACTTTTGCAGCCCCTGATACCCACTACTTTTGAGTTGCAGGCCCGTACCGAGACCCATATGGAGTCCGGCATGCCACAAGATACTCAAAGTATTGGACCCATGGATGTGTCCGGAGCCGCTGAGCAGGCACCGGCTTCTGAGGGTGTATTCAGGCCTCAACATTTTTATATCAAACCGACGACAGCTGTGCAAAACCAAAGACAAAAGCAACTTCTAAAACTAAAAAAATGATGCATGAGCCACGTGCACAAGCCGCTATGCCTAAAAAACAGATGATCAAAATGGCTGAAGACCTTATTACCTTGATCAGGGGTTCCCATCCCCCTCCTGATAAGAGGCCTAGGCAAGATACTGATTACGAATCTTCAGATCAGGTTTCTATTTCTTCTGATTCCTCTTCTGATCAGGAATTATCTATACCTCCCTATGAGGATTCTGATGCAGAGGAGTCTATACCATCTGCATCACCTCCTGAGGATTATTAATTTGGAGAAACCTTGCATACTTTGAGGGAGCATTTTCACTGGGAGAGTCAAGATTTCTCAGAATCAAAAAAGAGGCTCAGGGATTTCCTCCTTCTCCCTCAGCACAGGTCTTTAGCCATGCCCTCTGTTTTAGTCATCGTGTATGATGTGTTTTCGGAGTCAAGCTTGTCCCCTGACTCCTTACCTCTGGATCCCAGCAAGCCTGACAGATATTACAGGGTCCCTGACGCACACAAATTTATATTTAGAAAGCCTGCTGCTGATCCTGAAACTATTTCACAGGGTTCAAAGGGAGTTAAGGCCTCAACAGCAAAAAATCCTACCCCCTCTGACAGAGGTTCAAGAGCACTGGATAGATGGGGAAAAAAAGTTTATACATCTGCAACCTTGGCAATTAGGGCCTTAAACTGCCAGTTTCATATGCTCAAATATCAACAGCATGTTATGGGATTGCTGAAACAGAAAATTATGTTGATTTCTGAATGTGCAGAAAATAAAGAATTGCAGGAATTATTGCATGCAGCTGAACAGGTTGGAAAGCATACTTTGCAATGTGGTTTTGATTCCTTAGAGGCCTCCTGCAGGGCCACAGTTACAGGATCTGTGATTAGGAGGCATGCCTGGCTAAAAGAGCAAAATTTGCATGATCATGTTAAAGCAAAATTACTGGATGCACCTTTACAGCATGATACTCTGTTTGGTATTAAGGCAGAAGAGGTTTTAAAGAAAATGGAAGACAAAGCTAAGTCTGTGCAAACTGCAAAAGACTTCTTACAAGTGCAGCCACCAAGATTCAGTAGACACTGGCCTACAAAAAATGGGTCCTTTCCAGTGTCAGACAGAGCTCAAAGGGGCAAATCCAGATGCCCTAAGGGTTCCAGATACCAGGCACAAGATTCTTACAGTTCAAAGCAATGGGGCGCTTCTACCTCCAAATCTGGAGGAGATAAAGCGCAGACCTACAGAAAACAGTCCCAATGACTTCTCTCTGCCTTCACCAAGCACTTACCTTTTTGGCAGCACCCTTAGGGGGAAAATTAGCACTTTTTGCTCAAAATTGGCAGTTAATAACCCAGGACAAGTGGGTGCTAAACATAGTATCACAGGGATACAGATTCCATTTCCATACTCTACCAATGGCAAACGGTTGGCTGGATTTGCCAAAAAATCAGTGGGCAGAGGCACAGAAACAGGTTACATCCCTCATGGATATGGGGGCCATTCAGCCAGGACCAGAACAAGAAAAAGGACAAGGTTTTTACTCAAGACTGTTCTTGGTACCCAGAAAGGACAAGGCCTGGCAGCCAATACTGGATATATCGATTTTGAACACATACCTGGACATTCCAAAATTCAAAATGCTGACTTTGCAGCAGCTTCTGCCCATGCTGGGCAAGAATGCTTGGCTGGTGACATTAGACCTAAAAGAGGCATACCTGCATGTCCCAATAAGGCAATCGTGCAGAAGATACCGCAGATTCAAGGCTGGCTTAATGCATTACCAGTTCTCTGCACTGCCCTTTGGCTTATCTACTGCACCCAGGGTCTTTACAAAGTGCCTGGCACCAGTAATTGCTTTTTGCAGACAAAAAAGTATACAAATATATCCTTACTAGGACGACTGTCTCATTCAAGCAGAGAACAAGGACATTCTTCTTCAAAACCTGGCATTTGTGAAAAGGCTTCTAACATGCCTAGGGTACACAATAAATGAAAAGAAATCACAACTGGTACCCTCTCAAAAGATAACATTCCTGGGTGAATGCTTGAATACAACTGCCCAGATGGCTTACCTCACGCCATACAAACAAAGGCAAATGACTACTTACTTCAAACTGATGGCAGCAAAAACCCAGTTATCTGCAAGACAAACTCTGCAGGCTTTGGGCTTCATGGCATCCTGCATCCTACTGATTCCATATGCAAGACTGCATATGAGGAAACTTCAGTGGTACCTAAATAGTTTGTGGAGTCAACATTGTCACAGTCTGGAAACAATGATTCCTCTCATTCCCTGCCTACAACAGGAGTTTCTATGGTGGGCAAAGGCATGTCACCAAAACATGGGATGGGCCTTCACTCCCTGCCAGCCAAACCTTAACAACAGACGCATCAGATTATGCCTGGGGGGCCCACATAGCGGGAAGATGCATTCACGGCATGTGGACCCCAAAACAAATGCATCTACATATCAACCAAAAAGAAATGCTAGCTGTTCAAAATGCCCGGACAGCCTTCAAGGACTTACTTAATCCAGGACAACTACTGATAAAGACGGACAACACCATGGTTATGTGGTATATAAACAAGCAGGGGGGCACGCACTCATACCCCCTTTGCAGATTAGCCATGGCACTGTGGGACACAGCTTTGACTTACCAAATACATCTTCAAGCTCAATTCCTGCCAGGAAAACAAAATACTCTGGCAGACGATTTAAGCAGAAAGCTTATGGACCCTCACGAGTGGAAACTAGATCCACAAGTTTTCAGCATGATAACAAAGAAATGGGGGAGCTCGGACATAGATCTATTTGCCTCTCCTCAAAATTATCATTTGAAAAAATTCTGCACAAAGACTTATCACAGACAAGCATGGAAAGTGGGCGCCCTATCCTTCAGTTTAAAAAGCCTATCAGTTTACGCCTTTCCTCCTCTGCCTCTTCTTCCCAGGGTCCTACTAAAAGTCAGACAAGAGAAACCAAAGATGATATTAATTGCCCCGGACTGGCCCCGCCAATACTGGTACCCAGTCCTAAGGAACTTGTCTCAATACCCAGCTTGGACCTTACCTCAAAGACCTCAACTACTGTCCCAGCAAAACAATCAGATCTTGCACAATCAACTTCAGACACTGAACCTGGCAGCATGGCTGATCTTGTAGATGTCCTTCAAGGATGCATCTGCAGTCAACACATATGGGTTGTCCTGCCTCAGGCAGCCCTTCGGTCGGCCGGATTCCAAAGCCTGGGTCCGGCCCCGGCTGATGTCACACCCTCCCCGACGTCAGAGCGTCTGGGGCACAAAAGCATCAGCCGACGCCATTTTCCTCAGTCTTTCTTGCCGCGTGGTGCCTGAAGCAGAAGCAGTTCGCAAGTGCCGGTCGGCCAGCTCCTGTGATTCAGCTATCAGACTTTGAAAAGCTAAGTACCCCGTTGGGGACTCTTTCTTGCCCCAGCCGATGTCAGATAAAGTTAATAATTGTTTAACTTGTGGGAAACAAATACCTCATAAGGATTTCCACTCTTACTGCCTCCTGCCTAGGCCCAGACCACGCGTCTTGGCCTGTTCAGCCTGCTTCCTTCAACCGGCGAACTCTTGACGCGTCGGAGTTTGCAGAGGAATTCTTTGGGGCTAGTTTTGCTTACAAGATGCCGGAGACTCGACTTCATTTAGTTAAGAAACGGAAGGACAAGGACCGACACACGCTGGCCGCAGTTTTGGCTGAAACCACGGTCAGGCCTACCATGAAAGCGAGTGTCTCGGCTGAAACCGAGTCCTTGGTACTTCCGATTACGAAATCGCGACAACCGACCTCGCCCCGAGGCCCGGCCGAGTCGGTTATTGAATTACCTTCTGAAACTGGTGTCCAGGAACCTTCCGACACCATTCCTTTAGACAAGTCTACTCCTGCACGTGGTGCAGCCAGACCTCCTGCATCCATGTCCATTAAGGCTTTCTCTGGGCTAAAGCTGCTAAACTTACTAAAGCTTTGCCTCCTAAGGTTACCTCTCAGAGACCTTCTACTGGCTCACAGATTCTTAGCTTAGCAGAGGATCTTATCTCCTTAATTAGAGGTTCTCAACCTCATCCGGACAGGGGCTCTCAACCACCTCCAGACAAAGGCCTAGGGTTGAGCCCTCTGACCCCACTCCTCAGATGAGTCCACTGATGGCTCTACTCTGTCAGACCACCAGGAGGAGGCTTATTCGCCTACGAGGATTCTGATGCTGAAGAATCTATTCCCTCGCCTCCCTCCTGAAGAGTTTTCCTTTGGAGACATTACACTCTATGAGAGAACATTTTCAATGGCAGGGTCAGGAATTCTCTGATTTTAGAAAGAGATTAAGGACCTTTTTACATTTACCTCAGCATAGGCCTTTAGCTATACCTCCTGTTTTGAATGTTATTGATGATGTGTACTCTGATGCTAGTACAGCCCCTGACTCTCTCCGGCTCCTGCCAAACCTGATAGGTACTACAGGGTCCCGGACTCACATCTACACCTGTACAAGGCCCACTCTGCTGATCCAGAAACTATTTCCCAGGGCCCAAAAGGGGTTGCAGCTGCCACTGCTAGAAATCCTCTACCCTCTGAAAGCGAGTCCAGAGCTTTAGAGAGATGGGGTAAGAAAGTGTATACTTCTGCAACTCTTTCCATGAGGGCATTAAATTGTCAATTTCATATGATACAGTACCAAGAGTATTTGTTAGATGAATTGCATAAGAAACTGTCTTCTTCTGAACCCCTTGATCGCAAATCCCTTCAGGATCTGGTACATAACTCCCAGCAGGTTAGCAACCATTTCTTGCAGTGTGGTTATGATGCATTGGAAGCTTCATGTAGGTCAGCTATGACAGGTGCAGTCATACGTAGGCATGCCTGGCTGAAGGAACAATCTCTGCCAGACCATGTTAAAGCTAAGCTTTTGGATGCTCCTATGGAAAAGCAGAAATTATTTGGTTCCACGGCTCAAGAAATTTGAAGAAAAAGCATAATCTGTGCAAACAGTCAAAGACTTTATGCAAGTCCAACCACCGAGATTCAGCAGAAATTGGCCTACTAAGAATTGGTCCTTTCCGGACTTAGACAGATCTCAGAGAGGCAGGAATAGACGTGCCAGAGGTAGAGGGCAAGCTAGAGGCTCCTACAGAGGCTGTCAATGGCAGCCTCCCAACCAGAGAGGTAGTGCAGCAACTACAACTGCTACACCAGGACAGACTCAATGACTTTGTTTTGACTCCGCCGACCAGGGCTCAATTAGAAGCACCTTTGGGCAGAAAGCTTTCTTTATTTTCAAAAAATTGGCACAGCATTACAAGGGACACATGGACACTGCAAATAATAGACAAAGGATACAGGTTCCATTTCCACACCTTGCCAAAAAGAAAAGGCATGCCAGACCTGCCACCAAATCAGAGGGCAGAGGCTTTGAAACAAATTTCCAACTTAATACAAATGAGAGCTATAGAAAAGGTACCTCTTTCAGAACAAGGCCAAGGATTTTACTCCAGATTATTCCTTGTTCCAAGAAAAGAAAATCAATGGAGGCCTATTCTCGACTTGTCCGCACTGAATACTTACCTCATTGTGCCAAAATTCAAAATGCTGACTCTACAGCAACTCCTTCCCATGCTGGGCAAGGGGTCTTGGCTGGTGACTCTAGACCTCAAGGAGGCATACCTGCATGTCCCTATCAGACAAAGTTGCAGAAGACACCTCAGATTTCTGGGAGGGTCAGAGCATTATCAATTCTCAGCATTGCCCTTTGGCTTATCTACTGTGCCCAGAGTATTCACGAAATGCCTGGCATCAGTAATTGCACACTGCAGACTTCAGGGGATTCAAATTTACCCATATCTGGACGACTGCCTTGTACAAGCGGACAGCAAGCAAACTTTGTTAAAGGACTTGGATTATGCCATCCACCTGCTGCAGGCCTTGGGATGTACAGTCAACATCCACAAATCAAGACTTGTTCCATCCCAAAGAATAACTTTTCTGGGTGCGGATCTAGACACAACCACCCAAATGGCCTTTCTTACAGAAGAAAAACAAAAACGACTACCGGATTACTTCAAGAATCTGACAAGACAAACTCAGCTGACTGCAAGGAAAATCCTGCAGGCCCTGGGTTACATGGCATCTTGCATTCTTCTGATCCCACAAGCAAGGCTGCATATGAGAAAATTACAATGGTACCCAAGGAGTTTATGGACTCAGCACAGTCACAGCTTAGAAACCTTGATCCCACTCATTCCATGCCTCCAAAAGGAATTTCTGTGGTGGGCTCAAGCCTGCCAGTCGAACAGCGGGTTGCCCTTCAGCAAGCCAAGAGCCAACCAAACCATCACTACGGACGCTTCAGACCAAGGTTGGGGAGCACACATGGAGGGCAGATGTATCCAAGGGCTATGGTCACAAGAGCTGCATGCACATAAACCAAAAGGAAATGCTGGCAGTGATACAAGCAATCGAGGCCTTCAAAACTTTTCTTCATCAAGGCCGCCTGCTCATAAGGACAGACAACACCACAGTTATGTGGTACATAAACAAGCAAGGAGGCACCCATTCCTACCCTCTTTGCAGACTGGCAATGAATCTATGGGAACTTTCCTTGAAACTCAATATACAGCTGCAGTCCCAGTTTGTGCCAGGGAAAGACGATATACTGGCAGACAGCTTAAGCAGAAATATCATGGATGCACACGAATGGATGCTGCACCCAGACATCTTCTTACTCATAACACAATCCTGGGGAAGGCCAGAAATAGATCTGTTCGCCTCCCCCCACAATCATCAACTGAAGAAATTCTGCTCAAGGACATACCACCCACAAGCATGGAAAGTGGACGCTCTCTCTTTCAGCTGGAAAGCTCTGACAGTGTATGCTTTTCCACCTCTCCCATTAATGACCAAGGTCTTACTGAAGCTCAGGACAGAGCAGCCCAGAGTGATTCTCCAAACTGACCAAGACAGCACTGGTACCCACTGTTAAAGAGCATGTCACAGACGAAACCGTGGCCTCTCCCCCTATGGCCACTTCTACTGACGCAGCACAATTTCAAGACTCTGCATTCCAACCTGAAAACCTTGCAGCTGACTGCCTGGAAAATACCATGACTCCTCCTCAGGATAAGCTATCCCAGAGAGTGAAGGATGTTATTATGGAAGCTCGACGGCCTTCCACAAGGAAGGCATATTCAGCAAAATGGAAAAGATTTCACACTTGGAACACAGCAAAGGGCCTAGATGTGACAGCGATGAACATGGCACATATACTGGAATATTTGGCAGCATTGTTCCACAACGGCCTGTCTTACTCTTCCATTAAGATACATGCCTCAGCAATTTCAGCAGAATACAATGTTAATCCACCTGTCTTCTCTCATCCTCTCCTGAGACAGTTTCTAAGAGGAATCAAAAACATCAATCCTCCAAGGAAACCACCTCTACCTACTTGGGACCTTAACTGTTGGAAAACTAACACTTCCTCCCTTTGAACCAGCAGCATCTGCAGATCTTCAGTTCCTGTCTTGGAAAACTGCCTTCCTTCTGGCCATAACCTCAGTAAGAAGAGTATCTGAGTTACAAGCTCTAATGGCAGTACAACCATTTCTTATCTTTCATCAGGACAGAGTTTCATTGAGAACCAATCCTACATTTATGCCAAAGGTGGTATCCAGGGTATCTTTGAACCAAGCTATTCACTTGCCTACATTCTTCCCACAACCACAAAATAAAGGGGAGAAACTTCTGCACACCCTGGACATAGACAGTTGCGCTACTACTTGGACAGAACTAAAAGTTACAGAAAGACTGACCAGCTGTTTGAAGCATATGCTGCTGGGGCACAAGGAAAAGCAATTTCCAAACAGACAATTTCAAAATGGATAGGAAATTGCATTCGTTTTTGTTACTCCTTTCATGGAAAAACTGTGCCAGCTGACATTAGACCTCATTCCACGAGAGCCACAGCCACCACCACAGCCTTCCTTTAGAGGGGTGGCTACCAAGGACATTTTAGAAGCTGCTACATGGAGCTCCGTGCATACATTTGCCAAGCATTACAATTTACCTTTATACTCCAGATCCAGAGCAGGCTTTGCTACGGCAGTCCTGCAGGGTATCTTAGCTACACCATCCTTTACTTAGTACCTCCACCCCCCAGATTGGCTATGGTATTCTACCCATATGTGATGACTGCAGATGCATCCTTGAAGGACATAGTACAGTTTTGTACCTACCATAAATGTAGATGTCCGATAGCTATGCATCTGCAGTCAGGTTTACCCTCCCTCCTTCCCCTCTGTGGTATACTTCTTGGGCACTTACCCCTCTTATAGCTAGCTGGGGGGATCTATTATGGTGTATTTGTTTTTATAGTACTGTGCATGTTTGGATTTGTTTTTGCAATGCATTTCTCCAAATTTTAGCCTTCCTTAGAGGGCACCTGGCATCTGGGGCAGGAAAGACTGAGGAAAATGGCGTCAGCTGATGCTTTTGTGCCCCAGACGCTCTGACGTCGGGGAGGGTGCGACATCAGCTGGGGCCGGACCCAGGCTTTGGAATCCGGCCGACCGAAGGGCTGCCTGAGGCAGGACAACCCATATGTGATGACTGCAGATGCATACCTATCGGACATCTACATTTATGGTAGGTACAAAACTGTACTTTATACAAACAACACTTCTCAGTAAAGCTGTGATGGATGTCATTTTGGAAGCCAGAATGCCTAGTACTAGAAAATCTTATGCTGATAAAAGGAAGAGATTCTGTGCTTGGAATCGAGCACAAGGAACTGATACAGCAGAACCAAATATTCCTCAGATATTACAATACTTGACTAAGATGCTTGACAAAGGCCTATCTTTCTCATCAATTAAAATCCATGCCTCTGCCATTTCGGCTCATTACAATACAGAGCCACCAATCTTTTCTCATCCTTTACTAAAGCAGTATCTTAGAGGAGCCAAAAATTTAAGGCCTCCTAGAAGATCACCGGTAACTGCATGGAACCTCAATTATGGGTTGGAAAAGCTCACCCTGCCTCCATTTTAACCAGCTGCTGCTGCTGATATAAAGTTCTTATCATGGAAAACAGCTCTGCTGCTAGCAATTACTTCAGCAAGAAGAGTCTTAGAGCTACAGGCCCTCATGGCCTTGGAGCCTTTTATCATATTTTACCCAGACAGGGTGTCTCTGAGAACAAATCCTTCATTTATGCCTAAGGTGGTTTCCATTGTGGCTCTTAACCAAACTATTCAGCTGCCAACCTTATATCCAAATCTGCAGAACAAGGGGGAGAGAATTCTGCATTCATTGGATGTACACAGACAGCTAAGATTCTGCTTGAGCAGGACTAAAGCGCTAAGAAAAACTGAGCAATTACTAGTGGCATATGCTGCAGGATCAGAAGGAAAGGCTATTTCAAAGCAGACTATTTCAAAGTGAATAAGCCACTGCATTCGTTTCTGCTACTTACACCATGGCAAACCTGTGCCCAAGGACATTAGGTCTCATTCCACCAGAGCTGCAGCTACTTCAGCAGCCTTTCTCAGAGTACCAACCAAAGACATTCTAGAGGCTGCTACTTGGAGTTTTGTTCACACCTTTACAAAGCATTATCATTTGCCTCTCTACTCTAAGTCCAGGGCACGTTTTGCCACTGCAGTTCTGCAGGGCCTTATAGCCGCACGTAATGCTGTTTAGCTCCACCCTCCCATCCACAGCTTTGGGATTCTACCCAAATGTAATGACTGCACTAGTGAAACATGAAGAACATAGTACAGTTGTGTACACTTAACATAAATGTAGATGTTCGAGTGTATTTACTGTTGTAGTCCAGGTTACCTGCCCACCATCTCCCTTTCATTCTGGAGTTTATCTTTCCTTCTCTGTCTTCTACAATCTATGTGGTGTATTTGCTTGTCAATGAAGGTAAAGTTTGTATGGATGCATGTATATATAGTTTTTATATATATATTTTTGTTACCTTTTTGGGGGCACCTGACATCTGGGGCAAGAAAATGGTGTCGGTTGCTTGTTTTATACCCCTGACAACCTGACGTCATGGAAGAGGAGACAGCAACTGACGCAGGACCCAAGACTTTGGAATTCAGGCCGACTGAGAGCAACCTGCCAGCAGATTACGCAAATGTAATGACTGCAACAGTGAATACACTCGAACATCTACATTTATGGTAAGTGTACACAACTGTACTTTTCCCTCCCTCTAGCCCCCTGGCTTTCTCTATCCTTTTTTCCTATTCTCTTTATGGCCATTTTTTATAGCAGGGGTATTTACTTTTTACTGGAGGTGTTTCACACCATGTAATAGCTTCCTATTTTGGGGGCTTCTGACATCTAGGGCAAGAAAAACTGATGTAATAGCGTCGACTGCATGTTTTATACCCTTGATGACCTAACGTCATGGAAGAGGCAACAGCGTCCAACGCAGAAATCCCATGACTCTGGTATTCGGGCCAACTGAGGGCTACCTGCAGGCAGATAACCCAAATGTGATGACTGCAACGGTGAGTACATCTACATTTATGGTAAGTGTACACAGCTGTACTTTCTTTAAATACACTTAGGAATATTGCATGTTTATAAAGTAACCTGCAGTAGGATATAAGTTGATAGTTTTTCTTGTTCAGAGAAAATTGGAGTTCAGCAAGTTCAGTTTGTGTGTCTCTGAGAATCTTGTCATTATGTGATGTGGTCCTCGTCAAATATGGAAACGCCACTGAAGTTTCTGTCAGGCTTAAGTGCGTGATGGGTACATATCCCAGGTATCAAGGGAGTGTTGTTTTTATAATGAAACTAAGTCTTGGCAACTACGCAAACATGTATATGTCCAGGTTGCAGGAAGAGTCTCAAGATCAGGCAGATGTCCTTCAAGGATGTATCTGCAGTCCTTACAAATGGGTTGTCCTGTCGTCAGGCAGCCCTTCGGTCGGCCGGATTCCAAAGTCTGGGTCTGGCCTCGGCTGGTGTCGCACTTCACCCGACGTCATAGCTGCAGTTATTCGGGTATAAAGGCATCAGCCGACGCCATTTTCCTCAGTCTTTCTTGCCGCGTGGCGCCCGAAGCAGAAGCTGTTCGCAAGTGCCGGTCGGTCAGAACCAGAGATTACTACTACCGAATTCTTCTACTACTACCGAAGACTTCTAAAAGCTAAGTACACCGTTGGGGACTCTTTCTTGCCTCAGCCGATGTCAGAAAAAGTGAATAACTGTTTAAATTGTGGGAAACAAATACCTCATAAAGATTTCCACTCTTACTGCTTACCTTGCTTAGGCCCAGACCACGACGTAGCAGCTTGTCTAGCCTGTGCTTCTTTCAACCGACGAACGCTTAGACGTCGGTCTGAATTTGCTGAAGAGTTTTTCGGCTCCGCTTTTGCTTACATTATGCCGTCGGATACTCCGACTACGCAAATTTCTAAAAAACGCAAGGAAAAGGACTGACACTCGCGGTCCGCGGTTTCGGCCGAAACCGCGGTTAAACCAACCGCGAGTGCCTCGGTTTCAGCTGAAACCGAGTCCACGGTTCTTCCTTCGGCCGAAAACTTGCCACTTACCGAGGCCTCATCCAGCCTGGCTGAATCTGCTACTGAAATCCCACCTGCTTCTGCAGGTTCACAGGATTTATCAGATACTATCCCTTTGGATATTTCTACCCCTGCACGTGGAGCTGCTAGGCCTCCTGCATCCATGTCGAATTAAGGCCTTTGCCAGGGCTAAAGCAGCAAAAACTACCAAAACTGTGCCTGCTAAGACCCCCTCTCACAGGCCCAGTTCTAGTTCACAAATGCTTAGTCTAGCAGAGGATCTCATTTCTTTGATCCGGGGATCCCAAACACATCCAGACAGGGCCTCTCACCCACCTCCAGAAAAGAGGACTAGAGTAGAGCCCCCTGAGCCAGTTTCTTCAGATGGCTCCTCTGATGAATCAGATAATTCAGACCCTCCAGAGGCACCTTTTTCTCCTTATGAGGACTCTGATGCGGAAGAGTCCATTCCTTCTGCCTCTCCGCCTGAGGAATTTTCTTTTGGGGAAACCTTGCATGCTATGAGGGAACAATTTCAATGGCAGGGCCAGGATTTCTCAGACTCTAGGAAAAGGCTTAGAACCTTTTTGCATTTGCCACAGCATAGGCCTTTAGCCATTCCTCCAGTACTTACTGTTGTGGATGATGCTTTTAATGATGCTTGTACTGCTCCTGATTCTCTTCCTCCGGCCCCTTCTAAGTCCGATAGGTACTACAGGGTTCCGGACACACATTATCATTTGTATAAGGCCCCTTTTGCAGATCCCGAAACTATCTCCCAGGGACCCAAGGCTGTAGTAGCTACCTCTACCAAAAACCCCCTCCCCTCTGAAAGGGAATCTAGGGCCTTAGAGAGATGGGGTAAAAAAGTTTACACTTCTGCTACTCTTTCAGCTAGGGCCTTGAACTATCAATTCCACATGATCCAGTATCAAGAATTTATGTTAGACCAGTTAACTAAAAAGCTGTCCTCGGATGAACCATTAGACAAAAAATCTGTTCAGGAAATGGTACATAACATTCAGCAGGTCAGTAACCATTCCTTAAAATGCGGCTATGATGCACTGGAGTCTTCCTTTAGATCAGCCATGACTGGCACAGTGATCAGAAGACATGCATGGCTAAAAGAGCAGGCATTACCAGATCATGTTAAATCAAAGCTACTGGATGCTCCCATGGACAAGATCAATTTGTTTGGCTCTCCTGCACAACAGGTGCTGAAGAAGATGGAAGAGAAGGCAAAATCTGTCCAGACAGTCAAAGATTTCTTACAGGTCCAACCTCCAAGGTTTAGCAGGAATTGGCCCTCCAAGAATTGGTCCTTTCCAGACACCTCCAAAGCTCAGAGGCAGGAATAGGCGCTCAAGAGGCAGGGGTCAATCCAGAGGTGCCTACAGGGGACATCAGTGGCAGGCTAACAACCAGCAAGGTACAGCCACAGATACAGCCACCACCACGACTACAGGACAATCACAGTGACTTGGCTCTAGCACCGCCTACCAGGGAACAACTAGAAGCACCCTTAGGCGGAAAACTAGCCTTATTTTCAGTAAACTGGCATTACATCACAGGAGACAAGTGGATTTTGCAAACAATAGACCAAGGTTACAGGTTTCACTTCCATACTCTACCAAGGAAGAGAGGAATGCCAAACCTACCTCCAAATCAAAAAGCAGAAGCTCTAATGCAAATAACACACTTACTAAGGATGAGAGCTGTAGAAAAGGTACCATCTATGGAGCAAGGACAAGGATTTTACTCCAGGCTCTTCCTGGTACCAAGAAAAGAAAACCAATAGAGACCTATTCTCGACCTGTACGCTTTAAACACATACCTCATTGTCCCAAAATTCAAAATGCTGACCCTACAGCAGCTTCTTCCCATGTTGGACTATTTCAAAGTGAATAAGCCACTGCATTCGTTTCTGCTACTTACACCATGGCAAACCTGTGCCCAAGGACATTAGGTCTCATTCCACCAGAGCTGCAGCTACTTCAGCAGCCTTTCTCAGAGTACCAACCAAAGACATTCTAGAGGCTGCTACTTGGAGTTTTGTTCACACCTTTACAAAGCATTATCATTTGCCTCTCTACTCTAAGTCCAGGGCACGTTTTGCCACTGCAGTTCTGCAGGGCCTTATAGCCGCACGTAATACTGTTTAGCTCCACCCTCCCATCCACAGCTTTGGGATTCTACCCAAATGTAATGACTGCACTAGTGAAACATGAAGAACATAGTACAGTTGTGTACACTTAACATAAATGTAGATGTTCGAGTGTATTTACTGTTGTAGTCCAGGTTACCTGCCCACCATCTCCCTTTCATTCTGGAGTTTAAGGAGTCTTGGCTGGTAACTCTAGATCTCAAGGAGGCATACCTGCACGTCCCCATACGACCAAATTGCAGAAGATACCTCAGATTTCTTGCAGGATCAGAGCATTATCAATTCTCAGCATTGCCCTTTGGCTTATCTACTGCGCCCAGAGTGTTCATGAAATGCCTGGCATCAGTAATTGCTCATTGCAGGCTTCAGGGAATTCAAATCTACCCTTACCTGGACGACTGCCTGTTACAAGCAGACAACAAAAACAAACTAGCAGAAGACTTAAAAAGGGTCATTTATCTACTGCAAGCCCTGGGATACACAGTTAATATAAAAAAGTCAAGGCTGATACCATCCCAAAGGATAACCTTTTTGGGTGCGCAGCTGGACACATCACAACAAATGGCATTCCTAACAGTAGAAAAACAGGAGCAACTCCCTCTCTACTTCTTGGTATTAACAAAGCAGAACCAGCTAACAGCAAGAAAAGTCCTGCAAGCCTTGGGTTTCATGGCATCCTGCATAATTTTGGTTCCACATGCCAGACTGCATATGAGAAAGTTACAGTGGTACCTAAGGAATTTATGGTCTCAGCACAAGCACAGCCTAGAAACCCAAATTCCAATAATCCCATGCCTGAAGCAAGAATTCAAATGGTGGGCTCAGGCCTGTCAATCAAACAAAGGACTGCCCTTCCACAGCACTCAACCAAGCCAGACCATCACAACGGACGCCTCAGACCTCGGTTGGGGGGCTCACATGTTGGACAAGTGCATACAAGGCTTATGGACTCAAGACCAGCTGCACCTACACATAAATCAAAAGGAAATGCTGGCAGTAAAACTGGCAATTCAGACATTCAGACCATTTCTTCAACAAGGTCAACTGTTGAAAAGGACAGACAACACCACAGTTATGTGGTACATCAACAAACAGGGAGGCACACATTCGTACCCTCTATGCCGGATGGCGATGGAGCTCTGGAAGGTGGCCCTGAGCCTCAACATTCAGTTACAAGCAATTTTTGTGCCAGGAAAAGAAAACATACTAGCAGACATACTAAGCAGAACTACCACGGATGCCCACGAATGGATGCTGCATCCGGACAGATTCAAAACCATTACCAGAAAATGGGGACTACCAGAAATAGACTTATTTGCATCCCCACGCAATCACCAACTGAAGAAATTCTGCACAAGGACGTACCACCCACTTGCTTGGAAAGTGGACTCCCTATCTTTCAGTTGGAAAAACCTGACAGCATATGCATTCCCACCACTTCCTTTGATGCACAAGGTACTTTTGAAGATCAAAGAAGACCATCCAAGGATCATCCTGATAGCTCCAGACTGGCCAAGGCAACATTGGTACCCATTACTGAGGAGCATGTCTCGGGAACAAATATGGCCTCTACCACTGGTTCCCTTACTGTTAACACAGAACAACTACAACACCCTGCATCCAAACCTGAAAACACTGCAGCTGACTGCCTGGAACATTGCATAAGACCAAATAACCCAAGTTTATCCCAAAGGGTTAAAGACATTATCTTGGAGGCTCGCAGACCCTCAACAAGAAAAAATTATTCAGCAAAATGGAAAAGATATCACATTTGGAGCACTGCAAAAGGAGAAAATGTGTCACTGGTGAACATAGCCAACATCCTGGAATACTTGGCAGAGCTCTTCCACAACGGCCTGTCCTATTCTTCCATTAAGATTCATGCATCAGCTATTTCAGCAGAATACAACTTGGATCCTCCAGTCTTCTCACATCCTCTGCTCAGGCAGTTTCTGAGAGGAATTAAAAATGTAAAACCACCTAGGAAGCCACCATTGCCAGCATGGGACTTGAACTTTGTGCTAGAAAAGTTGACACTCCCTCCTTTCGAACCAGCAGCAACAGCAGAATTACAATACTTATCATGGAAAACTGCTTTCCTGCTTGCAATCACTTCAGCAAGAAGGGTATCTGAGCTACAGGCATTAATGGCAGTACAGCCCTTCCTGATCTTCCATCAAGATAGAGTGTCCATGAGAACAAATCCTACTTTTATGCCAAAGGTGGTCTCCAGGGTATCTTTAAACCAAGCTATCCACCTACCTACATTCTTCCCCAACCCACAGAACAGGGAGAAAGACTGTTGCATACCTTGGATGTACATAGACAATTACGTTACTACCTGGACAGGACCAAGGGCAATAGAAAACTGACCAGCTACTGGTAGCATATGCAACAGGAATGGAAGGAAAAGCAATTTCAAAACAGACAATCTCTAAGTGGATAGGAAATTGCATTAGATTTTGTTACGCCTATCATGGGAAGAAAACTCCAGAAAACATCAGGCCTCACTCTACAAGGGCTACAGCCACTACCACAGCTTTTCTACGAGGAGTGGCTACAAAAGACATTTTAGAGGCTGCTACTTGGAGCTCCGTGCATACATTTGCCAAGCATTATAATTTACCTTTATACTCCAGATCCCGAGCAGGTTTTGCCACTGCTGTTTTGCAAGGGATCTTAACTACACCATAATCTTATTTCTCCTCCTCCCACAGTTTGGCTATGGTATTCTACCCATTTGTAAGGACTGCAGATGCATCCTTGAAGGACATAGTACAGTTTTGTACCTACCATAAATGTAGATGTCCGATAGGCATGCATCTGCAGTCAGGATTACCCACCCTCCTTCCCCTCTGTGGTACTCCTAGGGTATTTGCCCATCTTGTAGCTAGCTGGGGAATCTATTATGGTGTATTTGTTTGTATATATGTACATACATGCTTATTTTTGTTTGCTCTCTACTATTTGGAACCATTTGCATTTATCCAAATTTAGCCTTCCTAGAGGGCACCTGGCATCTGGGGCAAGAAACACTGAGGAAAATGGCGCCGGCTGATGCCTTTATACCCGAATAACTGCAGCTATGACGTCGGGTGAAGTGCGACACCAGCCGAGGCCAGACCCAGACTTTGGAATCCTGCCGACCGAAGGGCTGCCTGACGACAGGACAACCCATTTGTAAGGACTGCAGATGCATGCCTATCGGACATCTACATTTATGGTAGGTACAAAACTGTACTTTTGTTGTTAAGACTTCTGGGATTTAGAAGATCATCCTTGATCTAATTTAGGTTTGGAAATGGCTACATTGATATCTGATATATTTAGATATCCATTAGCTAGACATTATCTAAAACAGGCACTATAGGGGCAGTAAGCGCTTTAACCAGTATGTGGAAACCATGGAAGGAGAAGTGTAAGCCATCTTTGGCGAAGTAAGTTGTTCTGTCGGTCATCTCATTCCATGCTGACACATACTGGATCACTCCAGAGTGACAAAAACTACTAAGACAGTTGTTGAAGCCAGTTAGTGTATAGGTATCACTCTGGATGAAGGAAGGATTCTGCTCAGGGTCAGTGTCTTACATGCACTGGACACATGCATGGTGAGGTCCAGCATGTCCCTCAGGGGCATGACTGCCACTTGATCAAAGTAATATTTGTCTGGTGAGAGGGACTTTAAAGCTGTTGTGATGTCACAGATCCTGGCACCAGAATGACAACCAAATGTAATCCTGTTTTTGTCAGCCTTATGAGTGTGGAGGTAGTATACCTGACAGTATAATCACCAATTACCAAGACATTACTGTTTTATTCATGGGTTTGTGGTCTACCGCCTTTTGAGTCTTTACTGTGTGTGAGCATGATGCTGATGTTGGTGGATATCTGCTGAGACCTAGTCAATATTATTTGTAGGAGCCATTGGTATAAATCTTTGTTACAGCCTCAACATAAGTCAGTTTACTGTGATTGTGATGAGATATGGGTTTTAGTATGTGATGCTCATAGGCCATCTTTCTTGTTGAGATGTATGCCTCCAGACTGCATGATTCACAGACTGAATTATTCATGCAAGTAGGCATTCACTATCTGTAAGCATATGGCAGTTCCTACGCTGCCTGAGAGCACCAAGTGCTATGAGACTGGCAACTGATGCTGCTACACTCAGGTTTACTTTCCATTTTGTGCAAATGGATCTCTGATTCAGTTTGGTCTAAGTGCTTAAGATATGCAGTTTGTAGTCTGGCTAGGTGTAGAGGCACTAAGCTACATGAAGGCAACACTAATTCTGAGCAGCCAAGAGTGCTTAGCACAGCCATGCACACACAATGTTAGAACACCTCAGCTGCTACCACTGCAGCAATAATGAGTTTTATCAACTGGTAGCATTGCAGTAATACTGAGGGGCGCAGCATGTAACTAATAGTGTCTCTGCACAAATGCATTCAATCTACAGGCAATACTAAAACAGTGAAATGCTTTATGGCCAGCTGATATAGCAGCCTCACCCACAGCACAGAGCTTTCACTAATACAGCTATACTAAAAGCATAACAAACATCTTAGCCAATGGCCAAACACCTACAGTGGCTTTTAGTACACAAATTTTGATAAATGCCTGAGAGATGTCTAGCTGCACCAGAAATAAATTCCTGGCATTTTTTTAATGCAAGTTGTATAAAGATGAATTTCTGACTCTTTGTTTTCACATGCTTCACATAATTCACCTATCTTAGGTAATGCTGTGTCAGCTTTAGTACGAAAGTTATATAATGTCTTAAAAGGAAAATTTACATGCTGGGGATTGCTTTCCTTGTATCTCTCAGTCTCCCACCCTATGTTGTCATAAATGAAATAGCATTGAAAATCAATATTGCTGCAAAGGAAGCAAAAGTTTCCTTTCTGTTGCCACTAGTGAAGTCTTAGGTTACACATGGTTCTTCTGTCTCACAGCATGTTGTGTGTCACAAGTCTACAAACAGTTCAGAAAGTATACCTTCCCTCACTTATAATGAGGCTGTTATAATTGTAAAAAGTGGAAACTTCAAGGTTACATCTGCTTCAGTAGTTACATTAGACTCAGTGCCATGTGATGCCTTTACAACAGCATTAATTGCCTTAATAAGATCCTCACAGGTCTGATCAGTGATAGCCATCATCAAAAGCCATTTGAGAGTCACTAATTACATTCATTTTCTACATTTCATTGGTGGATAAACCTTCCAGCCCTGTTTTAGTGGTCACAGTCTATCTCAATTGTCAATATTAATGGTAGTCACCAACACTAGAGCTTGTTGCCATTGCCCATTCTTAAATAATAACACCACAGTGACTCCTAGCATAAAGGAGAGTGGAGTGTTCACAATGTCTTGGCCAAATTTTCCCCATCTGTATAAATACCACCTAAGGTTTTCCTTGAAAATGTGCATATGCTTAGAAGCTGGTCAGCAAAAGTTAAAAATACATACATTCTCTGACATGCAGATTGCATCTTGCCTCACATGGGTCTGTGAGGGATCACTGATCATACACTGAACAATATTTTGCTGTCTTTCCTGCTTGCACCTTTTGTTGTTGTGAGTAAATCCACAGGGATCTACATTTTTTGACCTGTTAATTGGCTGTGGCCGTATCACTGCATTAGCAATTGTTTTGCTTTCTGCATTCTGTAAATAGTTCCGATGGAGGGCAAACTGTGACCTCAGCCATGTTAACATAATTATCAAGGAACAGTTCAAGAATATCCACTAAAATAGCTTTCTCTATGGCATAAAGTGGGGAAGTCATGACTGTATCCTTGGTGACTAGAGTTTAGGTTGCTTCTCAGGTGCTGGAAGAGATGAACAGGGGTTGGTGGAACTGTACAGCTTACTGTGGTTTATCTGACTTTGGGGAGGGAGTAGTTCTTCATGGCTAGCCAGTAACTCCTGCACAAGCCTCCAGTTGTACAGCACCAAAGGCCATAGCAGATAGTGATGGGTGCGTGTGTGGGAGCATGCACACATCGGGGAGGGGCATAGGACTGTGCAGTGATGCAGGCAGCCAATTCAGCCACCAGGAAGTGATGTTAGATCCACAGAGAAACACCTCCATAGTCTGTACTTAATGTAGTGCATGTTGTTCATAGGGAGGAGACGTATCATTTAATTGCATAGCTGGGGATACTGGATTTTTCTAAAGGGCTCCAATCTGGAATGCAAGCCAGACTAGCCTGGACAGTGGAATGAGGATCTCCCTTCCTGTAGAAATCAGGTGGTTGAGAGAGTGCTGGCAGAGGCACCAACAACCATCTCAACAGCTTTGATGCTTGCTAGTCTGGACAGTTTCACCTTACTGTAGATACCCAGTATAGGGGGAACAGATGGGTCCATTCTTACTGGTGGGGAGGCTTGCTGGTCAGCAGACAGGAGGGGAAAGGGCACATAAAATAAGGAATGTGTAAGAAATCCACACATTATATTTTATCTAATCATCCAGAGGTAAGTAAATATTTGAGCAATACAATTCCAGTTTATAAACAAATTTTAGTATATTGACATGTGGGGTGTGCTAGTCTGAAGGCAATTTGCCTCTACAGTCCCACATCATATCTGTCTATGGGAAAACCACAGCCATCAGGTGACAATTTCCGTAAAGTATATTCCTTTTTGAGAAAATGCAAGTTGTGTGTAGAGATTATGTATTTATTATATATAAATTTGTGAGATTCTTCAGGATTTGTACAGTAGAATGTTTGTTATATGGTGTATGTAAAATGTGTACCTGTAGGTCCTATACCCCCTATACATTCATAGTAGTAGAGTAAGCTAAATTTTAGACATGTATGAAATGGAAAGTGTGCACCTTGAGAATGCTGTTGAAAAACAGTAATTTAGCATTTACTGCTGCAATCAGCATTACCACTTTTGTAGCTAAGTGTCCATTGTATGATGGAAAAATAATTAAGTGATTGTCTGTTGGCCTTCATCCTCCTTTATCTAAATGTTTCTTGAGACTAGACTGGAGAGCGGATCCTTTTCTCTCCTGTTCTCCATCTGTAGGACCCAGTACAGTAAAGCAAGAAGTAAAAGGAACGTGTCAGTCATCTCTTTCTTCTTGTTATTGAATTTCACCATGACATGTGATTTATTCAGATTCTTCATTCATGTTCCTCAGATTTCCCTTATTTTCCACATTTTATATATTTATTGTAAGTAACCAGACCTTAAGAAATGGGGGGACTCTTTCTAGGTGGATTTCTTATGATGAGATCATTTTGCTTAGAATCTTAGACCTCAAGGAGAATGCTTGGTCTCATTTCTTGCAGCACACACACGCACACACATGGTTACTCTTTCAAATGACTGAAATTCTGAAAATGAGATCACTGATTTTGTCCTCTTTCCCAAAGGTGAAGTAAGTAGTAGTGTATGCAAATAAAAGCAGTGGGGTTTGGTCAAAGCCTCCAAATAGGGGAAAAATCACTTAAAAAGACCATTTTTTTGCAACGCAGGCCACTCAGCATTTGAGTTTTTAAATTGTGATAAGAAATGTATAAGACAGACATACAGACAAACTTGTAAATGCAGTGGAGCCTAACTTACCTGAAGCCTAGTAATCTAAATCAATGTATTATATGACTTGCAGTCCTACCACCATAATTTGACTTGCAACATTAACCATTTGAGTTGTTCTGTCTTATTATGACAAGTTTTGTGTAGCAGAAACTAGTACAGTAGCTCACTAATGTGTGGCAGAGAGGGATAAATCCCTCTCTGACTATGACCCAGACATTCAGAGTTCAGTTAAGGAAGATCCAGATGGGGAGGGTGGAAGTGAGCAAATGACACTGTCTCATCCATCCCACGGAAAGGAGTGGTGCTGCCAGTCAGCTGATCACCACCATGTAAGTCTTTCAAGTAGTGAATATGGTAATAGAATATGGACATCGGCCTGGTTCCAATAAGTGGGTGGTAGCCCCCTGCAGTATATGTGTGAAAGAAAGCACACACTGAGGAAGGGAGTAGCAGGGTCTTGTACAGTAACGCAGATGGTCATGTCTGTCACCAGGTAGGGTGGCCACCTGCCCTGTTTGAGAGGGACAGCCCCACTTTGGGCAGTTATGCCCTGCAAAAACCTAAAAAAATGGCAAATGTCCTGAGATTTTAAGACAAAATGTACTTAAGTTTTCTTTAGTTGCATAAAACAGTTATTTTGTGTCTGGAACACACAAATATTGTATGAAATAGCATAAGCAACTCACATGCTATAAAAATAGGCTTTTATTTTGTCACAAAAGTGAAATTCTGTCATTTGCACTGCCTGTGGGTATGTTTTGTCCTGCAAAATCTCAAATTTCTACAAAAAAATGTCCTACTTTGTGCATTTGAAAAGGTGGCAACCCTATCACCAGGAGGTGAGATTAGAACCACAAGCAGAACAATTATGATGGCTGTCAGAGTGAGAGGCTCTGCCATTGCTCCTGAAAGAGAGGAAATGGGCTGGGTGGGACTGGTTTTCTTCCTGTGAGGAGCAAAATAGGGTTGATGGTCGCATATGAACAGTGATCTTAAGCAGGCAATTGCCACCCAGTTATCTGCTAGTATAAAACACACTGCCATATAGTCTCAGACACAGAGAGTGCCAGTTAAACGTGCTTACACTGTGAATTCCATTGCAGTGAAAAATGGTCTGGAAGTGAGATGGAGAACACAAGCTTTTTGGTCAGATTTTAAAGAAAAGTGACAATAAAGGTGTGTGCATTGAATCATTATGTGCTTTATATGAACATTTTAGTAGGATTACTGTTCACCTGAAAGTTAATATATTACTATCAGAAATGTACTGCTGAAGATCTTGTGTGTACTATATTAAGGTGGAGTGGCTTATCACAGACATTTTAGAATGTGTTAACATCAGTGCTGCTAGAGATTTTGAATACTGTAACTGCGTCTGAGGACATAGTGTCATTTTTGTATTACAGTGCTGTCATTCCATGGAGCCTGTTTTGGCCCATTAATTTTATTTTATTTTTTTAGTGCATTTCAAATTCCTTTACTTTGAATTCCTGATTATGCAACAAGATTTGGATTCCGTGTGTGTGTGTTTACACATCTTCCCTATTTCCTTACTGTTTCTGGTCAATTTCCACACCTCTGTAAATGCCACTTTAGATTTATTTGAAAATAGGTGCACACCTTGCTGAATTACTCTGGTCAACAAAGGGAAACAAACAATACTTGACGTACTAAATGCTGCAGATTGCTTCCTCTGAGTCTGTGCACTTTCACCCTACACACTGAATTTATTGTCTTTTTTTTTCTTGCTTCTACTTTATGTTGTCATGAATTTAGTAGATTAAACTGAACCATGTGGATTGGTATAGTTTGAAGTCTTCTGATGGTCTGTGTGTGAAAGTGTGTCTGATGATGTATTTATTTCTATTTTCCAGAAGTGTTGGTTAGCAGTGCAAAAGCTGATCTCACCCTGCAGGATAAAAACAAAAACACAGCACTTCATCTGGCTTGCAGCAAGGTATGTGAAATTTTGGATTTATAAGCTATTTTGACAGAACACTGTAATGGATTCATAAGCTAAGGGTGAATACAACTGAAAAAAAGTGATGCTCTTTCTTTTAATAAAAAGAATGCGTTGCCATAGAATATATATTTAACAGTACAGCTGTGTTTATGTCTGCAACTCAGGATATATATATTTTTTTTTTGTTAGGGACATGAAACCAGTGCCTTGTTAATTTTGGAAAAGATTACTGATAGGAACCTCATCAATGCAACAAATGGTGCATTGCAGACGTAAGTACAGCTTAGTTTACTTGTATATTTGCATATATCAGGTATAGTTGTGTCATAATGGGGAGATACGTTTCCTCATACCTGAGCAATTAAAGTTGATGTTAATTGTAAGCTTCTCGTATTACATAGCTTCCCTGTGTTGCAGTTTGTGTATGGGTGTAGTTGTGTTCGTCGCAGGTTTTGTACGTCAAAATGAGCATTTGCCACACCTTTGATTGAGGTCATGTTTCATTAATTGATTGATTGGTGTTTTGTATTTTTTTTTTGTCCAGGACATTGAATAGTGGGGAAGAGAAATGTGTGTTTGTCCCCAGTGTTGTGCGATCTCAAAGTTGCTTTTTCTGCTTTTCACTTCTTTCAGTGTATTGGCTGATCGATGCTGTGAGCCAATATGATGCGGCCCTACAAAATGGATGTTCAATGAAGCAAATACAGTTATTTGTTGGGTGGTGTATATGGGTTTGTGTGTTTTTATAGATGTTTCAGAATATCAAATCCATATGATTAATGTTACGGAAAGTTGAAAACAGCAGAAATGCACAAAACTGTGTTTTTGCTTGGGGGGGGGGGGTACCCAGCCAAAGTGCACACACCCTGATAATTATATATACCAACTCCAGAATTGCACTTCAGTGGGGAAAAGGTTAAATTCCCAGATCCCCACAGTCCCAGTACAAACAGTTCAGTGCTTCAGAATGCCATTTATATAATCAGGATCATGTCCAGCTCAACATTCTGAAATGCTACTATTCTGAAGGGGACCGTATGTCTGTGTGTTTGTCTCTCTCTACAGATACACACACAGAGACACACACACATTTTTTTGTGTGTGTCTGTATGTTAACATAAACATGTGTAAGTGAAATTGACAAACTTATTCTTCTACAAACTTAGGTGCCAGATTCAACATGTATGAGGTTCAGTTTCAAGTTTCTGACATATTATTATAGATGTTCTTCGTGTTTCAATGTTGCAGTCATCACACTTGGTTTATCTGCCTGCAGGTAGCCCTCAGTCGGCCCGAATACCAGAGTCTTGGGATTTCTGCATCACATGCTGTCGCCTCATCCATGACGTCAAGTCGTCAGAGGTATAAAACATGCAGCCAATGCCATTTCATCAGCTTTTCTTGCTGCGTGGGAGCCCGAAGCAGAATCAGTTCGCAAGTGCCAGTCGGCAGCTACCTGAAATTTTCGTTTCGGACCTGAAGTCTTCTAAAGCTAAGTACCCCACTGGGGATCCTTTTTTCTTGCTCTAACCGATGTCAGAAAAAGTTAACAATTGTCTTGCCTGTGGAAAGCAAATACCTTACAGAGATTTTCATTCTTTCTTCGTCACCTGTTTAGGCCCAGACCACGATGTCCCTCGCTGTCGGTTTTGTGCCTTGTTCAGCTCCCGAACTATTCATTGTCGTGCTATTTTTGTCTCTAAATTCTTTCACACTCGTTCTCCATATTCCGAAATGGCTTTGGTAAGCCAGCCAACTACTGATCTTCCGAAGAAACGCAAAGATAAAGACAGAGACAGACTGCATAGGTCCAAAACTGCCAACGACGCTTCCATTAATCTTAGTGGCCTTGAAACTGCCCGCCCCTCTTGTAAATTTGTGTTTAGATACTCCTCCTAGGCCCATCTCATTTGCTCACTCAACTGAGTGCAGTGAGATCATATTCTGATTTCAGGCACTCCTACTGTGTACAAAGAGAGCATCTGGGAAACGGAAAAAAAAAAATTAAGCTTGTTTCCTGCCTTTCCTGTTAAGTGGTATAGACTATTTGTAGGCTTCTGAGCCCCCAAGCCCTTCTGTGTTGGAGGGAAGCCTTCTAGCTTAGTTTTTTTTTCTTATAACTAGCCAGTTTTCTAGTTTCAGCACTCAAATCTGTTTCTTTGATCTCAGCAGTTGTTCAGAAAAAAAAAAAAAATTTCATCTGCTTTTACTGTACTTGTGTTTCTACCTACTTTATTTTACTTTTGCATCATCTTAAAAGTACTCAATTGTATTTATTACTGCTTGGTGTAACTCATTCTAAGCCTTTTGGTTTAAACACTTGGGCTTCGGACCAGTTGTTTTGCACTGAGAGGGTTTGTGGTCTGCACTGTAGTGGCAGAACAGGTAGCTTACATCCTTCTAGGTTGGGAACTGCTGATTGAGGGCTCAGTGTCTGTTATTCTAAAAGTGTATTAATTCTGGTTTAAGCACTTGGGCTTTCAGGCCAGTTATTTTACATTAAGAGGGTTCGTGGTCTGCACTCTTGTGGGAGGAGAGGCAGGACTCTGCCCTTCTAAGCTGGGAATTTCTGGTTAAAGGCTTATAGTACATGCATATCTGAACTGCTTCTTACTGAAGTTGGTGCGCCTTGTTTGCTGTGGCATAGACTGGATTCGGGCCTGCTGGATCTAGCTTTGTTTGTGTAACTTGATGTATTTATTACTGCTTGGTCGTAACTTGATTAAAGTGTAGCTATCATTCTAAGTCTTTTGGATTAAGCACTTGGGCTTCAGACCAGTTGTTTTACATTAGGAAGGTTTGTGGCATGCACTGTGGTGGCAGGACAGGTAGCTTTCATCCTTCTAAGTTGGGAACTGCTGATTGAGAGCCCAGTGTCTGTTATTCTTTAAGCACTTGGGCTTCAGGCCAGTTATTTTACATTAAGAAGGTTCGTGGTCTGCACTCTTGTGGGAGAGGAGGCTGGACTCTGCCCTTCTGAGCTGGGAATTTCTGGTTAAAGGTTTATAGTGCCTGAATATTTGAACTGTATCTTACTGAAATTGGTAGCAAACAACAAACAAAGCCAAGTAAAAGTCCAATTAAAAACTTGTTTCCAAAGCAGGAATACAGCGTGGTTCAGCTAGCCAATGTAATCGCAAAATGAATGGCTCTAGTGCACTTCGAAGTAACCCAAGAACAGCAACAGTCGTAGTTCCAATAGCAGGTTAAATCCTTTATTTTGACAGATAACAGAACTCTTCAAACAAGCGCTTTCGCCTGGTTGTACCAGGCTTTATCAAATTAAATAAATGAATGCTTTCTGTCCTTTATATACTAGAAGCATTTGGTCATGTGATGTTTGTAGCACTTGCTAATTACATTAATTAACAAAACTTGTGCTATTAAAAGGTGCAGTTTAAAAGTCTGAATGGTTCTTGAAAAATACAAAATCCAAAGTTAACATAAATATGTGCTGACATAAATATTCTAAAATCTACCCAGTAGAAACATGTATATGCTCTCAGTTATATCATAAAAATTGTTCTAAAAAAATATATACATAAAATAAACATGTTTAGTGTTCATTTTTAAAAGTTAAAAGTATTTTACATTGTGAAAAAAGTCAGAAACCCAACATTGTTTAAATATTCTTGTTTAAGCCACCTCTCTATAGTTCTTCCTTTCTATGTAATTAGTGCTTCTATAACAAGTGTCAGAAAACAAAGCTTAAAATATAGGCAGTGTCTATTTGTAAAGGAGAGGTTAAGCCAAATCTCTATAAGGTGAAAAGTAAAAATGATGGAAGGGGAGAACCATACATTAAACCCGTGGATGTCTTCAGCTAAGACATCCACGGGTTTAATGTATGGTTCTCCCCTTCTGAAATTTTTGTTGTCTTTTCTGAATTCAAATAACCCTTTAAGGTTAATGTCCCTCTTCCTGGTATAGCTTACTTACATTGGCTAGCTGAACCACGCTGTATTCCTGCTTTGGAAACAAGTTTTTACTGAAATTGGTACACCTTGTTTGCTGTAGCATAGACTTGATCCAGGCCTGCTGAATCTAGCTTTGTTTATATGCTTGTTGTTTGTTTGCTTGTTATTTCCCTGGAACGCTAATTCCACCTAATACGCGGCTTCTCAGCGCTTCTGTGGATCACTAGTGATATCTGCATTGCTTACTGTACTTATTTCCTTGTTTCACTTGAAAGAAAATTACTGTTTGTCGTTTTTGCATTTCAGTTACCTGTAACACATTGCACTTATGTTACCTGGCACTTGCTCGCTAAAGCAATTATATAAGTCAGCACTAAAAATTAAAAGCACTACACCCTCACTCCCCACTGGCCCTTGTTTTCAATTATTAAGGAATTCCCAATATTATTCTAGCATGTCCAAAGGTCAGTTGTCAGTCTCCTCTCCGGTCCAGCTGGTGAATCTGGGAATCTTGAGGCAATGTTACAACTGCCTCATGTACACAGACAACCCTCTCCTCCTCGCAACAAATTCCAACACATGTGAGAGATGCATCCATATAGCCAAACTGGAGGCTAAGCTCTCTCAACTCAGTACTGGCATAACCAGTAAGGAGGAGAAGGAAACCACACTCACTACAATTCCAGTCTCACATAGACCTACCACGACAGCAAACCAAACACATAATCACACAAAAACATACTCGGAGGCTCTAAATATAGATCTGCCGAAGCAGCAGAGACCTCCTGCTACCCCAAAACAAAACACGTGCAACACATATCTCACAAAGCCAGTGTGCCGAACAGTTACAGCCCTTAAGACTAAACAACACACCTGATACACTTGTTATAGGTGACTCTATCGTCAGGCACACTGACGTCCTGCTCACCAGGCTGAACAAGGAGAGGGTCACGGTGAGCAGCCTGTCGGGCGCTAGGATCCGCCACATAACACAAGCACTCAGGTCACTCCAAGGCAAGTACAAATATGACTCAGTCATTGTCCATGCTGGTGTGAATGACCTGAGACGCACTCCCTGGACTACATGAAAAGAGACATAAAGGAGCTCTCTGAGCATGTAGCCCAGGCCGGTATGACCCTGACCTTGAGTAGCATCTTACCCTCACCAAGAATGATGCCACAATATGAAGACAAGATGATCAATTTCAACAATTGGCTTAAGTACTGGTGTCATTCAAAGGGGATCCAATGCCTGTCAGCTTGGGATGATATGCTCGACAAGCCACGATGCTTCGCTAGGGATGGCTTGCACCTGTCACCCCTGGGCTTTCGGATATTGGCAAAGGCTCTTGCTACCCCCATAGTGCCTTTTTTAGGCAAGGCTCAAAAGACAAACCCACCTCCATAAGGTATCACAAGGGGTAAGAAACTAAGAGTAATGCTACTCAATGCCAGAAGTCTAAAACTCAAGAGGCACGCACTCAAAACTCTCCTTAGCATGGAGAACATCGATATCTGTGCAGTAACAGAAACCTGGTTCAGGGCTCCCAAGAGCACCCCAGCACTACCAGGTTATACCTCATACCATGCTTTTCGGCCCCAAAACTTGGACCACCACAAAAGGATGGGGAGTATCGATATTCATCAAAGATACCCACACTTCCAGGTTGGTGGCAAAGCACGAAGCATCAGAGACTATCCATGTGCAACTAACAGTGGGTAAAACTGCCTTCCAGTTTATAGCCTGCTACAGACCACCCTCCCAAACCCAGGAACCCCACTCGGCCTTTCTGAGAACACTGGAAAATATGAAGGTCTCTCCAAACACCATTATATTGGGCAACTTCAACTACCCAAACATAGACTAGGAGCATTACTCTAGCTCCAACACCCTAGCCCAAAGGTTCCTAGAATTTATAAACTCAAATGCTATGGAACAACTTGTTACCACTCCCACAAGAGGGGAAAACATACTGGACCTGATCATCACCAACATGGGGACTCTATGCTCCAGACCAGAAGTGTATCCCTCACTGGTAAGATCAGACCATAAACTAATCTCACTGGATATTCACATCCCGACCCCACCCCCTGCCCAGAAAACCACAGTGAAAAACTTTTCTAAAGCAAATTTCACACTCCTCAAAACCGAGGTGGAATCCTTCAAAGCCCCGGGCCTGTGGAAAATACGGCCCAGACCGCAGAATCCTTTATAAACGCATTCTATGAACACCTTCAGGAATGAATGGATCATGCGATCCCAAATAAAACCAAGACCCAATCCTCCAAAGGCAGACGTCCTGTCTGGTGGACCCCAGCCATAAACAAACTATACAATAAAAGGAGGAAGCTACTAAATGATAGAGCAAAATCCCAAAAAGGGAAGGCATCACTGATCAGTATTAACAAAAAACTATGGGCACTCATAAAATTGTCTAAGTCCAGCTTCGAGAGAAAAATTTTATTTTTATTTTTTTATTTTACATTTGTTGACCGGGATAGTCCGACTGGATGCATGTCCATTTTCCGGAGGCCTGGGGAGGAAAGCTCCAAGGGTAAGCAAATACAGCATTACATAATACCAGCATTACATATTACAAAGAGATTATTTGCAGAGATTACATAAGTAAGCAAGATAAACAAGTTCCACAGGTTAAAGTTAGTCCTGAGCACAAGTCAGGATTAAATTAAATTACACAGTAAACTGGTTAACAGATTTTTACACATTCGAGTTAGCCAGGCTTGATACATTGACATAGCCAGTTAAGTGACAAATGTTGTTTGAGTCTAGTTTTAAATTGACCTAAGGTGGAAAGTAAGGTAATATCAGCTAGAAGAGAGTTCCAGGATCTACTTACAGAGTTTGCAAAGAGAGAATCACCGGCTGTGTTATTAATTTTGCCAGTCTGAATTAGTAGTTTGTTAGAGGATCGAAGCGGTCTAGGATTGTTATAGGGGGTGATAATATTTTTAAGTGCAGGAGTATTGTCCGGATTATAGAGGATTTTATAGGCCATAATCAGTTGGTTATACTGGATTAGGCTAGGTAGTTCAAGCCAACCAAGCTGATTTAGATTGATGCAATGATGTGTCCTAAAAGGCAGCCCAGTGGCAAACCTGGCAATGTGGTTGTAGCAAATTGAGAGTTTAAGGACAGTCTTGTTCAAATTCAGAGTAGAGGGGATGCATACAGAAGGGTTGAAAGAAGGTGAGAGCGAGCTATGGCAATTTTAGCTGGAGGGGTTAGGAAGGCTTTTATTCTGTAAAGTGACCCTAGTTTTTTATTGATGGTTTTGATAGTTTGCTTAACATGTAGGTCAAATTTGAGATTGTTGTTATGATGACACCTAATAGTTTTGTAGATGGGTCAGGGGAGATTATTGTGCCATCATTTGATTTTATGGTAAAGGTGAAAGCGGTAGACCTACGTGTTGGTGAAAATAACAGCATTTTAGTTTTTTGGGATTTAGGATCAGACAATGTTCAGAAAGCCAGTTTTCTATTGTATTAAAGGTGGTCTGGGTAGCTGACCATAACTCTACTGGAGATGTGGCTGAGCAAATCAGAGTAGAGTCATCAGCATATTGGATACAGCTGACTTTTGGGATGACAGTATAAAGGTCGTTAATGAAGATGGAGAACAGCAAGGGCCCTAGTATAGAGCCTTGTGGTACTCAAGAGGGTGTTAGGTAGAAGGTTAGAGAGTTTGTTCTGCCAGAGGACAGCCTGCTGTCGACCATTCAGGTAAGATTGAAACCATTGGAGGGCTCCAGTATCTAGACAGAATGTTTGCAGGGTGTGGATTAAAAGTTGGTGATCAACCATATCGAATGCCTTGGAAAGATCCAAAAAGAGGGCTGAGGATATATAATTATTGTTGCGATTATGGTTTATGGTGTTAGTAAAGACTAGGAGGGCTGAAGTAGTGCTGTGATGAGGACGGAAGCCATGCTGAGTGTCTGCCATAAGGCGATTTTGGATTAGGTGGTGCATGAATTGTCTATGAATACATTTTTCCATAATCTTTGCAAGTGGAGAGAGTATAGCTATTGGCCTATAATTGGAGAATTCAGTAGAGCTGCCTCCTTTGTGAAGTGGGATTACATAGGATATTTTCCAGATGGTGGGAATTTTAGCTTCTACTATGGTTCGATTGATTAGTATTGAGACGGGGTAAGCAATAGCATCAGCTGATTTTTGTAGGTACTCTGCAGGAGTTGATCAGCAGAAAGTGTAGTGGGTTTTAATTTTTGATCAAGGCACGGATAAGTGAAGTGGCGACTGGTTGGAAGGTGAATGCAAGTAGGTTTCTCAGGGTGCTACTTTCAGGACCAGGGGAGCTAGGAGGTAGTTGGCTAGCTAGGGCTTGAATTGTCTCAGTAAAGAATTGGTTAAAACTATCAGAAACATCTTCAGGGGTTTTATCAATAGTAGCAGCAGGGATTGGGGTTGAAGTTTGTCCAGGATGTAGTAGATTATTTAAACCTGCCCAAAACTTCTGAGGGTTATTTTGATTTACTGTCTGTAAATTACAGTAGTATTGTTTTTGTCTTGTAAAATTGCTTTTTGGTTTCGTTCCTGGATTGCCTGTATTTAATGTGATCTTGAGGGTCTTTAGAAGAACGCCATAAAGCCCATGCTTTGTTTCTAAGGGTAATTTTGAGTTTAGACTCTATAGAAAGCCATGGTGTAGTTTTTGCCTTGGTTCTCTTTGAACAAACAGGTGCATGCAAATCAAGGATCTCAAGGAATTTGTTGTTAAAGTATGCTACTGCTTCCTCTAAGGGGAGGTGTTTTAGAATAGACCAATTACATGAGTTTAGTTCTTGTTGGAATTTGGCAGGGTCAAAGTTTTTATTGTTTCTAACCTTTCTGAGTAAGGGTTGTTGGGAATTAATGGTTTTGTGCTTAATTACATATGTGAGAAAGTGATCACTTAGGCCATTAAGGAGGGTACCAGAGGTGTACAGTTGGGGGTTACTGTTTATGAGTACCCAGTCAAGTATACTTTCTTTTTGGTTGGGTTTACCTATCCTGGTAGGGGTGGATATGATTTGTGTATATGCATGCAGGTTAATATGGGTGGTTGGGGATTCTAAGGAACAGGTGCCCCAGTCTATGTTAAAGTCTCCAAGTAGTAGGGTTTCTTGGGGGTAGTGACATGATAACCAGTGCAGGATATCTTCAAATGTAGATATATTGTTACCTGGGGGAATGTACATACAGATGATATTAATGCATTTATTTTTATTTAGTTGCAATTTGGTGGCAAGAATCTCAGAGTTATTAATCTGAGGAGGTTGTATTACATCTATGGTGACATTCAACTCAGATTTATAGAGTACAGCTACCCCACCCCCTTCCTCGAAGCACGATCCAGCCTGTGTATGTTCTACCCAGGTGGTAACACTTCATTGTCTTTAGTGTTAGGTTTTAACCAGGTTTCAGATAAACAGAGAATCTCAGGGAGTGGACATCCAGAAGTGCATGCAATTCATGTACCTTGTTATTAATGCTTCTAATATTGAGATGACAGACTAGGAGAGAGTTAGTTGGCCTATAAATTGTAGGTTTGTAGCTTAGATTACAAGTAGAGGGGTATGTGTATCTGAAGCAAGTGGGCCAGGGTTGGTGAATATCACCACCAAGTATTAGGTTGAGTCTATACTTGGTGATGAACTTCAGGAATTTGTTTATTAGTTTGTGGTAGTGTTTGGATCTAGAGCTAATGTTCCTGGGGTTGAGATGTTGATAGACTGAACAAGATGTTGGATAGGATCTGGTACTGTAAGTATGGTTGAAGGTGGAAGGATTTACAGCTGGGGTGATAGTATGGCCTTTTGGGACCTGAAATCCCGTAAGAAACTGGTTTTCATACAAGGTAAGGAGGTATGGTGTGAACAAGAGGGGTGTGAACAAGAGGGGTAGTAAAGAGGAGTATATCATTATATGTGATTCAGCTAGTGAGTGAAGGAACTGTTCTACCTGGTGATGCAACACCAGAAGATAGAGTGGTGAGGTAAAGGTACTGGAAGGGGGGATGGGAGAATGCCAGATGAAAGCTAATAGGTGCTGTTAAATGCAGGTAGTAGAATAGGGATGGGTGGAATTATCCCAGATGAAAGCAGATAGGATCTAGAAAGTGGGGGAGTGGCTATAGTACTATAAATTTAGAGGTACTGGGGGCGGGAGGGAATTGGGGGCAGGGAGGGGAGTGAAGAGAGCCCGAGCGTAGCGGGGCTATTGCAGTTTACAAGGTTTCCTAAGGTGTCCTAAAGCGTAGCGGGGCTATTGCAGTTTACAAGGTTTCCTAAGGTGTCCTAAAGCTATAAGGTAAGTATTACAGCTCTAATGTAAGAGTCAATTTACTGCAGTTACAGGGGAAGGAGGCAACCACTCAAGTAGAAACAAAGAGCCCTATGGCTGACCAATATGGTGACCTGCTTAATTACAAAGCACTGTAAGTGAAAGCTTAACAAATGCTTTTTGTGTAACCTACTCTGTTTAAATGTTGAAAACAACTGATTGCAGTCCTGTAGACACCGTTTTGTAGGGAACTGTAGAGTTCACCTAGGAAAAGAGAAAATTGCACAGGACACTAAGGATAATCACAAGGCTTTCTTTAGTTATGTTAGGAACCTGGGTGGTAATTCCCAGATATGCTCGGAATTAGTCCAAAATGACAAAAAATACACTGAACCCACAGACATTGCCAACATCCTAGCTGACAGGTTCAGCGCAAACTTCTCCCCTCCCACCAAAAGGGCAAATATCTATCCCAGCAGAGTGCTGCCCCCCTGACATCTCAGATGCTCAGGTAAGAGCCGCCCTCTCCAAAGCAAAAAACACAGCATCAATGGGACCAGACTGTGTCCCGGGCTGCGTCCTACATGAACTCCAGGAAGAGCTAAACCCAAACATAAAACTATTGTTCAGTCTCAGCCTTACTACAGGATATGTGCCCAAAGAGTGGTGTACAGCAACAGTGGTCCCTCTCCATAAATGTGGTGCCTCAACGGATCCTGGAAACTATCGCCCCATAAGCCTGACTAGCTTGGTTTGCAAAGCTATGGAAAGGATCATCATGGACCTCATAAATAAAGATATTGGGGACCTACAGACACTGGATCCTACTCAGTTCGGCTTTAAGTGCAGATCCTGCCTCTTAAACCTGGTTGATTTCTTTAAAACAATCACCAAGGCCATTGACAAGGGGAAGGTGGTCCACATAGCCTACCTGGACCTCGCAAAAGCCTTCAATACAATACCCCACTCGGGCATTATAGATAAGCTCACCAGCTTAAATATAAACCCCTATGTCACTAGATGGATTGCAAACTGGCTCAAGGACAGAACCTACATGGTTAGAATTGCTGGAGCCATGTCAGACTCCAAACCAGCTACAAGTGGTGTCCCACAAGGCTCAGTCCTGGGACCCCTCTTGTTCGGTATATATTTCTCGGAGGTACAGGCCAACACAGAAGGACTGTGGCTGACCAAGTTCACAGATGACTGCAAACTGGGCGCCATAATCGACTCTCCAGCAGACACAAGCATCCTCCAAAAGGGCCTCATAGAAACAGACAACTGGTGCCAGAGCCATGGCCTCAAGCTAAATGCCAAAAAGTGTATAGTCATCCCTTTGGCAAAAACAGTGCCCACAAATTACCACATAGGTGGTAATCCATTAAGTACAGAAGAAGTAATTAGGGACCTGGGGACCCAAGTTGATAGCAATCTCTCATTTGACAACCACGTGGCCAAAGTGGTTAGAAAAACATTTTATATAGCCCACCTAATCATGAAGGGATTCACATCTAGATCAGGGGAGGTCATCGTGCCTCTTTACTCATCCCTCATCAGGCCCATAATTGAGTACAATGCCCCTTTTTGGATGTACTTTACCAGACACCTGCAGCAACTGGAAAGACCCCAAAAGTACCTCACCAAGAGGATCAAAGGGCTCAAACAGATGCCATATGCTGCCCGGTTAAAGAAACTCCAGCTCTACTCAGTGGCATACCGCCTGTTCAGAGGCGATCTGTGCCTGACGTATAAAGCCATGTCCAACCCGAATTAATGGACATGCTGCACCTCAGAAAATCAAATCCCATCGAGCTACGCGCCGAGAGACTTAAACCTCAGCACTGAAATAAATAGGACATGCTGGAGGAACAGATTCATAACCCAGAGGCTCCCTTCACTCTGGAATAAAATCCCAGTCCAGGTTAGACAGAGTCCCTCATTGACTCTCTTCAAGAGGAATCTTGATGAGTGGATGGGAGATTGTAGGTTTACCCCGGGTATCACTTCTGTGTCACTGTTAGACAGAGGCACAGTATACTAACCTCGAAAAAGGGCGTAGCAAAATAAATTTAAAATGGGTGGCGAAAGCCAAACACATTCTGGCTAGGCTTATAAATGCCCTAGGGCAGATAGCCTCGTATGAACCTATGAACCATTAAGCTAGTCTCCAGTCCGCCGGTACTCAGTGAGGTGCTTTCGCAGCCCCTGTTAAGCACCTCTACAGATTTGCAGGCCTCTACTGAGACCCATTCGGAGTCCGGTATGCCGCAAGATGCTTCTTCAGTTATGGAACCTGCGGATGTCTCTACCTTGGATGGGTCCATAGCTGCTGTGCAGGCACCGGCTTCTGAGGGTGTATTCAGATGTTCCGATGTTCGTATTAAACCGACTACTTCATTAATGACTAAATCTCCCAAATTTCTCAGGCCTAGAGTTCACAGTACGCCTAGGAAACCGACTATCAAAGCACATTCTCAAGCTCCCATGCCACAGAAACAAATGCTTGGAATGGCCGAAGACCTTATTACTTTAATTAGGGGAAGCCAGCCTTCCCCCTCTAAAAGACAAAGAATTGATTTTCCTTCTGATTCTTCAGACCATGAGTCTGATGACTCTGACCCTTGTGATTATGAGGGCATACCATTATCTACCTCTGACAGGGGTCACCTTCACTATTAAAAGAGCCATTTTGGCCTTTTTCCTACCAAATAAAATTCATCTGGAGCCACAAAACATATTTTTATATATAGTTATTATACTATATATATAAAAGAACTAAGTTTATAAGAGCAATATTTAAAATCTGTCCCTGTTTTTGTTCCTTTTTTGAGATTTTTATTGGGCTCGCTGTATTGCTGTCAGAGTGTGTGTGTGAGTAAAATGCATGTTAGCAGAAACAGTGTTAGTCAAGCAAGTTTATAAGAGTAATATTTAAAATCTGTCCCTATTTTTCTTCCTTGGTTCTCCCTTTATTTTTGGCTGTGTCCAGATTTCTTGTGGTTACGAGTTTCAGTGGTATGGTGGAGAGGTACGGAAACCTTTCAGGAGATGCTGATGATGCCAAAGAATCGCTCGATTGTTCAGTGTGTGTAGAATGTATGGTAAAAGAAACCATGTTATTCTAGCAAGTTTCTAAATTTATAAGAGCAATATTTAAAATCCATCACTTGATCACTGTGTGTGTGTGTGTGTGTGTGTGTGTGTGTGTGTGTGTGTGTGTGTGTGTGTGTGTGTGTGTGTGTGTGTGTGTGTGAGAGAGATGCTGCAGAGTGGCCATTATTTTTCAAAGCTACAGGGAGCCACTGCAGAGGGGTGGAAGAGCCGCAGGTTGCAGACCCTGACCTATGAGGACTCGGATGCAGAGGATTCAATTCCCTCAGCCCCCCCCCCCCCCCAGATGACCTTTCTTTTGGTGAAACCTTGCATACCCTAAGACAGCATTTCTGCTGGGAATGCCAGGACTACTCACAGTCCAAAAAGAGACTGAGGGAATTTTTAGACTTGCCTCAGCATAGGCCTCTAGCTATTCCCCTATCCTGGATATTGTAGATGATGTTTTCATGGAATCCAGCCTTACCCTTGATACTTTACCACCTGCACCTAGAAAGCCTAACAGATACTACAGAATTCCTGACTCACAAATTTCTCTTCAAAAATCCCACTGCGGATCCAGAGACCATTTCCCAGGGATTTAAAGGTATTGAGGCTACTACAGCCAAAAACCCTACCCCATTCGGACAGGGATGCTAGGGCTGTAAACAGATGGGGCAAGAAAGTATATACCTCTGCAACTCTTGCCATCAGGGTTTTAAATTGCCAGTTTCACATATTGAGGTACCAGCAGCATATTATTGATCTAATTAAACTAAAAAATGTTGATTCCTGATAGTGCAGAAAATAAGGACTTACAACACTTAATGCATTCTGCAAGCCAAGTTGGTAAACATGCTTTGCAGTGTGGTTTTGATGCCTTAGAAGCATCTTGCAGGGCTGCTGTCACTGGGTCTGTTCTGAGAAGGCATGCTTGGCTGAAGGAACGAATCTTGCCAGACCATGTCAAGGCAAAATTACTTAATACTCCATTAAACCAAGAATGTTTGTTTCGCTCTAAAGCAAAAGAACTTCTTAAAAATATGGAGGAAAAAGCTAAATGTTAAATATTTCTTACAGGTACAGCCACCTAGATTCAGTAGGCATTGGCCTTCAAAAAACTGGTCCTTTCCAGACCTTCTCATCCCAAACCCAGGGTCAACAGACCATAAAGACTGCAGTCTCAGGGTATGCACAGATCTAAACAATGGAGTGCTCCCTCCTCAAAAACTGGGAGTGGTAAGCCACACCCTATGGAAAAAGTTCACAATGACTTGTCCTTAATCCTTCCCAGCCATGCCCAAGTACTTGCACCCCTAGGAGGAAAACTCGCCCTGCATGCAAAAAACTGGAATTATATTACCCAGGACCGATGGGTCTTAAACATTGTATCCCAGGGATGCAGATTCTATTTCCACTCTCTGCCAACCCCAAGCAGATTGCCAGACCTTCCTCCAAACCAGTGGACAGAGGCCCAAAAGCAAGTACTTTCTCTTCTCAGTATCAGGGCTTTTCAACCTGTGCCAACAGAGCAAAGGGGACAAGGTTTCTACTCCAGGCTATTCCTGGTGCTCAGGAAAGAGAACTCTTGGCGCCCTATTCTGGATCTGTCAACCCTAACTACCTTCCTGGCGGTAGAAAATTCAGAATGCTTACACTCCAGCAGCTCCTTCCTATGCTAGCCAAGGACTCCTGACTAGTCACCCTAGACATAAAAGAAGCTTATCTGCACATCCCCATAAGGGAATCTTGCAGGAAATACCTACGTTTCAGGGCAGGCTGTATGCACTGTCAGTTCCCTGCACTTTTCTTTGGCTTATCTACTGCACCCAGGGTATTCACAAAGTGCCTGGCTCCAACCATTGCTTACTGCAGGCAGAGAAATATTCAAATTTACCCATACTTGGACGATTGCCTGATTTAGGCGGACAGTCAGGAATTGCTACTTCAGCACCTGACATTTGTAAAGAGACTCAAAACTTCTCTGGGGTATACCATCTATGAAAAGAAGTCACATCTGGTACCCAGCCAAAAGATTGTATTCCTGGGAGCAAGCTTGAACACAACTTCCCAGATAGCATTCCTCGCTCCAGAAAAGCAGGTTTATTTGACAACTTATTTCAAACTACTGGCCACCCAAACCCAGCTGTCTGCAAGAAAAATACTGCAAGCCCTAGGGTTCATGGCCTCATGTATTCTACTGATTCCAAATGCAAGACTGCATATGAGGAAACTTCAGTGCTACTTAAAAAGTCTCTGGTGTCAACATTCCCATGACCTGGAAACAGTGATTCCTATCATTCATTGCCTAAGGACAGAGTTCCTTTGGTGGGCAGAGGCTTACAACCACAACTAGGGACACCCTTTCTCACAACCCCCCCACCATCCAAACTCTGACAACAGACTCATCAGACTGTGCGCTCACATGGCAAGCAAATGCATTCAAGGTAAATGGAGCCCAGGACAAATTCACCTGCATATCAATCAAAAAGAAATGTTAGCTATACAGAACGCACTGACAGCCTTCAAATTCCCTTATCCTGCCAGGACGACAACTGATAAAGGCAGACAACACCACAGTGATGTGGTACATAAACAAGCAAGGGGGAACTCACTCCTATTCACTCTGCAGGTTAGCCATGGCTCTGTGGAACACAGCCTTAAGCAACCAAGTGCACCTGCAAGCTCAATTCCTGCCATGCAAACAAAATTCACTGGCAGACGACTTAAGCAGAAATCTAATGGACCCACATGAGTGGAAACTGGAACCAGACTCATTCAAACTTCTAATACATAGGTGGGGGACACCAGAGGTGGACCTCTTTGCATCCTCCCAAAACCATCAACTAAACAAATTTTGCACCAGAATTCCCCACAGCCAGACATGGAAAGTGGATGCCGTATCCTTCACATGGGAAACCTCTAAATCTGTGCCTTTCCACCTCTGCCCCTCCTTCCAAAAGTACACCTCAAGATCAAACAGGACAGGCCAAGGGCAGTCCTTATTGCACCAGACTGGCCACGCCAGCACTAGTACCCACTCCTACGCAGTCTGACAGCAGTGCCACCCTGGCACCTACATCAGACCCCCTCTCTGCTGTCCCAGCAGGAGGGAGAGATTTTGCATCCTCAGCTGCAAACCCTGAACCTGGCAGAATGGCTTATTCCCTGAATACATCACTAGCAACCCTCAGCAAACAGGTGCTGGATGTTATCCTTGAGGCCAGGAGGGCCAGTACTAGGAAATCCTGTTCAGAAAAGTGGAATAGATACTGTTCTTGGAACCAGTCTCAAGGGAAGGACACAGCCATGCCCTCCTTGCCTCAAATCCTAGATTACCTAGCAGAGCTGCTCCACAAAGGCCTGTCCTTCTCATCAACTAAGATTAATGCCTCTGCCTTCTCAGCTCATTACAATACTGAACCACCCCTCTTCTCTCACCCTCTGATCAAACAGTTCCTGAGAGGAGCTAACAATTTAAAACCCCCAAGGAGAGCTCCCACTCCAGCCTGGGACCTTAACTTTGTACTAGAGAAGCTCACACTTCCCCCTTTTGAGCCTGCTGCTACAACAGAGTTAAAATGTCTGTCTTGGAAAACAGCCTTACTGCTAGCCATCACTTCAGCAAGAAGAGTGTCTGAATTACAGGCCCTTATGGCTGTGTAACCCTTCATTATCTTCCTTGCGGATAGGATTTCCCTCAGGACTAACCCATCTTTTATGCCCAAGGTGGTATCCAGTGTGGCTTTAAACCAATCCATCCATTTGCCAACCTTTTTTCCTAATCCTCAGAATAAAGGGGAAAGGATCCTGCACTCCTTGGACGTGCACAGACAGCTCTGGTGCTACCTTGATGGGACTAAACCTTTCAGAAAATCTGACCAGCTGCTAGTCAGCTTTGCTACAGGGGCAGAGGGCAAGGCCATTTCGAAACAAACCATTTCTAAATGGATAGCACACTGCATCCATTTCTGCTACAAACACCATGGAAAACCTACCCCACAGGGGATCAGGCCTCATTCCACTAGGGCTACCTCAACCTCTACAACTTTTCACAGGGGAGTCCCTACTAGGGACATCCTGGAAGTTGCAACCTGGAGTTCTGTACACACCTTCACCAAGCATTACCACTTACCTAACTTTTCTAAATCCAGAGCTGGATTTGCCACAGCAGTCTTACAAGGCCTGCTAGCCAGCCCTACTACTTATGGACTGCCTCCACCCTTCCTCAGCTTTATACTTTCTACTTATCCTCTTTTTTGGCCATATCTTATGGAAATGGTATTTAATTTTACTGGAAGTGTTCCACAACATTTGATTGCTTCCTGTTTTGGGGGCTACTGACATCTGGGGCAAGAAAAACTGATGTGATGGCATCAGCTGCATGTTTTATGCCCCTGACGACTTGACGTCATGGATGAGGCGACAGCATCTGACGCAGAAATCCCAAGACTCTGGTATTAGGGCTGACTGAGGGCTACCTGCAGGCAGATAACCCGAGTGTGATGACTGCAACAGTGAATACACTCGAACATCTACATTTATGGTAAGTGTACACAACTGTAATTTCCCCATAGCTGACCGTGTATGTTTAGAATTTTGTTCTGTTGTTGTTGACAAAAAATTCATAAAGTGATTCTCCCAGCTTGCTCCGTTAATGCTAATTTTGCAGAAATAATTTTCTGATCTGCTGTTTTTTTAAATTAATCCACCAGTTGTGTAAGTACATTGAATAAGATTTCTCTAGGTTGTATATGAAAGAAAGAACAGAAGCTCTCTCTTCCTTGGTACAGAAGTTCCCATCAATCAGGCAGCGTTCAATGCATTTCATATGTACATACATGGGCATATTATTTATTTTTTTATTTATTCTTTGTTGAGTATGTGGACTGGCCTTTAGATCCTTTTCAGCCACAACCCAGATGCAGAATGCACAAGAGTACAAGAAAACGATTCAAATACAATATTTCAAAGATTACACAAGTACACAAAATATGATTATGCAACTTTTACGTAGATTAAAATGTTTTGTCCAGTAATTTAAAACAATTTAAAGTACAAAGGATTAATGTAAATTCCATAATACCTATACAGAAAAGTTCCTACAGAAAATAAATTAGAGTCAGGAAATTAGAGAGAAGTAAGGCCTGAGAACTGAAACATCTGTCATACACACCTTTGAATTCCATTTGGTACATTGCGCGTCTAAACTAGTGAACCATTGCCATGTGCTTAGTGTCTTTAAGACACGCAGTACAAACAGTCCAGTAAGTGGTACATCTGTTAGGAATGCAGGAGCTATGGAGGTGATTTGGGAGGATTGCAACAGCAGTAGCAGACAAGATTGCTTCAAAAGTAGCAGTGATGCTGATAGCCTGTAACAATGTTCACAGCTCCATACGTACTCTGTGTGAAGCATGGGCAGGACCAGCCATCACTGAGAGGAGCAATAATGGCCATGATGTGAAGAAAAGCAACACTGAGCTATTTAAATGATGCTTATGGTCCATCTGAGACTATGCTTTCGGCACAGTATTGTATTTAGATTGTGAGTAACTTAAATGAGTTGTTGATACATCAGAAGTAAAAATCCTCTATACTTCACCTAAAGAAAACAGGGTATAATGCAAATGTCAAGCTAAATCAGTAAGGAAGGATATATATGAACTAAAGCTACTGGGGCCTGTATTTCATAGAATATATATTGGGCACCTTTTGAGATTTTATTTTGCAATTGCCTGGTAATAACAGCAGGGTACTTTGCTACAAAACCACATAAGATTACAATTTTAACCTCAGACCTTCCAGTGCAGCACACTTTAATCGTAGCCCCTCAGCTTCATCTGCTTGAAATCATGGTGATGTACTTACTGCGTATTACATCTGAAAATATGATTTTGTTGGGGCGTGAAATGTAGTGCATTTCTGCTTCTTTTGTCTTGACAACTCAAAATGAGAGGTATTTAAGCTATTGGTCTTCTCAACATACTGAGCACAAGTTTACCACAGCACCCAAAATGAAGACCATATAATACAGAATGTCAGACTGTGTTAGAGATTTTCTTTGAAAAGGTACATCTTCGTCTCCCTTTGAGAGTTTATTATATGTGTAGATAATGACAGAGTATTCAACCAGAATGCACATGTAAGAATACATTTGCTACCAGTGCAACACACCTCTAAATTTGATGCCACAACCTTAGTTGATTGAAAGCACAGCATTGTAGCCAAATCATGTCATAACTGGGATATATATATATATATATATATATATATATATATATGTATATATCTGTGTGTGTGTGTGTGTGTGTGTGTGTGCATTTTTCAAGTGAAGTATAGAGGAATACTGGTAATGCAATAAAGAATTATTTAGGCCATTGTTGTGAACAGCATACTGAACAAAAGTTCAACATAGCATCCAACATGAAAACCGGATATAATGCAAAATGTCAGGCACATGAACTAAAGCAATTGTGGCTTCGTTTTCAAAAAAGTATATCTCTGTCCTTTTTGATATTTCAGTACAAAACTTTCAGCTCCAAAACACAGAGCTTCCAGTAGATCACACACCTGTATTTGTCTCCATAGCTTCAACCACTGGAACACACAGCACTGTAGCTACATTATGTTAAACTTGGGGGAGATATGTATATATATATATATATATATATATATATATATATATATATATATATATATATATATATATATATATGTATGTATGTATGTATGTGTGTGTGTGTGTGTGTGTGTGTGTGTGTGTGTGTGTATATATATATATATATTTTTTTTTTTTTTTTTTTAAGAAATGTATAGGATTTTTACTTCTGACGTAATGACAGCTTACAACACATATCCTGTACATTATTTTTACACAGCCTTTTGTGCAGAAGTCAAGTAGCCTTCAGCTGGAAGTGAAACAAAGTGCAGATTGTGGCTGTAAAAGCCCTTTGAAATTTTGGCAGTATGTAAAGACCTTGACCATTATGCCAACCATCCCTAAAGGCAGTTTACAATAAAAAAAAAAAAATTCATCGACTTCTTATACAGAGATACTTGGGTACAAAATAGACGCACATTGTTCCCAGTGCAATATTCCCTTTCTGAGAGGGTGCACTACATTGTGTTGAAAAGGAATCGCACATATATTTGGCTGCGTTGCTCTCTGATGCATCCTGTCATCCCAGCCATCCATATTAGTTATCATTCACATTGATCATGTAATTGCCCTGTACTTTTCTACAAAGCTTGTCAACCTCCCACACAAACAGGCAGCCACTTCTGGCAGTCATGTCTCATGTAAAATTGCAAAAATAGTAAAATAGCCACAGTAATGCCTTTTGCATTCATCTGTTGTCTGTCTCCAAAGAGAAAACCAAAAAAAAATAGCTCCAGTAAATTATTGCAAGCCGCTGCAACAGTAACCCCCCCCCACACACACACACACACACACACAGATCACTGTAAATGGGAAACGAATCATGTTATGTTGTCCAGTCGCACCTTAGTTCCTGCTGGTTGGGTTCAGAACCAAGCATCGATTCCTACTCGGCCTAATAGAAAAGCTCGAGAGCTTCCACTGGCTGAAGGCTAACCCCCTATCCCATAATGCACCAGTAAGTCACCCAGATCTCGTTTGCCGCTCAAGTGACTGGGACGTCTTCTGACTGGCTCATTGGCCAAGTAATATTAATATACTTTTTTCAACAGTTTTCAGATAAAACCTTTTTCTGTAGTGTGATGTAGAGTTAGAAACCCCCGGTTGTAGTCTTTAGCCTGTATTTTTCCCTGTTTTTCGAGACCCGTTTAAGTTAGCGGGCTCTCGGTGGCCTGTTTAACTTAGAGGGCTGCTCCCTTTCCCTGTGTTGTTAGTTTTGTTTTCTTATCCGGAGAATCCGTTTAAGTTGGAGGATTCCCTTCTGATTACTTTTCTCAGAGGATTGTTGGTGTAGAAGTGGTGTGAGATATTACATTAGCTGTGGTGTTGTAGATGGTGTGTGAAATAGTTAATTCCATCTTTTGGCGGGTTTTGCAACCTTTCCTTTAAAACTTTTGCAGTGTGTTGGTTATTTGTTCTTGCATAGTGTGACCATAGTTAGTAGGCTCCATTGTGGGTTAGAGACGTTTTTGAATTTTTCTATAATATTTACAAGTCTAGAAGTGTTGTTAGGTTAGTTAAGTTTCTTGCTACCATTTTGCTGGTAGCTATGTCAAAAGAAAAAGACAAGGACCCAAAAGAACCAAGGTAATCAGGGTTTAAGTAATGTAATAAGTGTACTCAAAAAATGTCTCTTACGGATGGACACACACTGACTGTGTTTTTTATCTTGGTGCCATCCATTTGCAAGACCCTTGTACAATTTGCCATGGTTTCAGCAGCAGGGTTCTTCAAGAGAGAATAAATAAATTAATGGTGAGAGGTTAGTTAAAAGGTCCTTTCCAGGAGTCAGATTCTCAGTGCTCCAAGCCTACTTCTTCCTCTACTTCACACTCAAAAGGATCCAAGAGACCTGCCATTGAGACTCCAGCTTCAGAGCCACCTAAAAAATTACCGCATCAGAACCAAGGACTTGTGGTTCCAACAAGTCAAGGTCAACCTCTTCGTCTCCATCTGTGTCCACGGAGCTGGTAGAGTTTTCGATTAAACATGGTCTATTTTGGAACCGATCACTCCAACTTTGAGATCACCCATTTTGGAGAGGGCTAAATCTCCTTTATCCTCCTATTCCTCCAGGAGTTTATCTGACGATGTGGGGTGGGTGGTGAAGAGATTGCTTCGTACACTGGCAGTGGCAAAAATTTTATCGTCACCGACCACGAAGGAATCGGGACTGGCAAAGCACCATCTTCAATTCCTCCTCCAACCCAGCTTGTGGTCTCGGAAACGGATTGTGAGTCCGATAGTAGTGGAAACATTGAAACTGGGACCTCCCTTAGGATAGTCAGTTCCAGCATCTGCTCCGACCTCTTCGGGTTTCGAGGGGTCTGGGAGCCGACACTCACCCGTCTGGTCCAGGGAGGGGAGTCAGCATGGACAGTTGTCCGATCTGACTCTACCCCACGGTGCCTTGGCGAAGTTGAGCTCAGCTCCTACATAGGCTTTGGATCCACCCGCTCTGCCTCAGAGCCAGTCCTCCGCCTCTCCAGAGTGGGGGATCTCTTTGGGGCGGAGCAAGGGGTTTTTGAACTGATGGAGAGGGTGCTGTCACCCCAGACAGCTCCACTCTGACTCAGTTTCTCTTCCCTCCCAGGTGCCAGTGTTGGTCTCATTGTCACCTCCTCCCACCAAGCGTCGAGACACGGAACCTTAGGAAGCCCCTGCAGGCGGCATCGTCTTTTCCGAAACTTCACCAGAGTATCCCTCTGAGGAAGTCCCTTGGAAGAGAATGTGCAAGAGGAAGCACATAGACTCCCCTGAATCTGTCACGTCAGATACCAATCTGGATAATTCAGAAGGGTCTCCATGGTCCCCATCTGAGGATGTCTTGTTTGCTGACATCCTTGAGATCCTGAAACAGAGTGGGGGCTGGAAGCCCACCAACCCTTCAGACGATGAATCTGTATACCTGGAGGCTTTCGGGTCTCGCCCTTCCACCTACTGGGGTGACTCCTTTTTATGTCCAGTTGCTTAATGTTATATCTTTTAAGGCCTGGACTTCCCCCGATACAGTGGAGCCTGTTCCGCGGAGGCTTAATAAATTTATCACTGCCTCTGTTGAGAAGGAGTTCCTAACCAAGGGCATCCCTGTAGATGTGATGGTGGTGGCAGCGGCCACTAAGGAGGAGTTATCGGAAACCTCCTCATCTGTTCATCCTCCAAATAAAGATTTATGGACTATGGACAGATATGGAAAGCGTGATTTTTCTTCAGCGGTCTTGATCGCTGAATTACCTGACCCACTTTACGAGGCTTCAAAGGGATCTCCTCAAAGAGCTAGGAGATACCCTTCAGGGTACTGTAGCTCCAGGGACCACGGACAAGCTTTCCTGACAGCTCTCCAGCCTCAACTCAGTTGTCAGCTCCTCCATGAGACTGATTTCATATGCAGCTAATGGAGCTAGCAGGGCAGCAGCAACAGGAATTTCCCTAAGGATTCCTGGATGCATCTTTGCAACTTTGCTGAACCCTTCAGGTCTTCCTTCACCAACTTTGATGGTTCTTCCCTTTTTGGAGCAAAGGTGAAAGAAACTTTGACCAGGTGCAAGCAGGATGGGAAAAACATGTCTGCTGTTGGAGTCCGTTTTTCTGCCCCATCCAGACCTTATCCCAAAGGTCAGAAAGGCGGTAAAATTTGGTTCCGCAAGTCCGAAAAAAGTTTTTCTGATGCACATGGTGACACTTCCCCAGGGGCTGAGGGGGAGGTAATAATGGAACATGCCAACCTTGCAGCAGAGGGTGTCCGCAGAATCATTGCTACAGAGATACGTTCCCTGGCACGCCCTTCCAGTGCTTTGGAAAGAAGGCCCATCTGCTCTTCTCTGGAGGCAGTCGAGGGATGCTTGTCACTGTATCCGAACGCCTGGCTGTAAATCACTCAAGAAAAATGGGTAAAGTCAGTCATATGCAGAGGTTATTACAGTCCCTTTTCTACTCCTCCACCCATAAATTAGTCCATTCCAAACACCCCACCCGGTCAAAGAGACGAAGCAACTGCAGAAATATACAAGTTGCTAGAGAAGAGAGTCATCCAAGTGGTCCTCGCAGACCAAATCCGATCCAGAACTCAAGGTTCTTTTTAGTTCCAAAAAAGACAGGGGACTGGAGACCCATTCTGGATCTCGGCAGACTGAACAAGTTGGTAAAAAAAAAAAATCAAAGTTCTGGACGGTGACACTACAGTCTGTATTCCCTTTTCTCAGGCAAGATGATTGGATGTGCTCGATAGATCAAGATGCGTACTGCCATATAAAAATGGACAGACGATCTAGGAGACACTTGTGCTTTCAGCTGGGAGGCAGTCATTGCCAATTTTGACCCCTGCCCTTTGGTCTCACTACAGCCCCCAGAGTGTTCACCAAATGCATGGCAGTTGTTACAGCTCACTTGAGACATCGGGGATTCCGTGTGTTTCCATATCTAGACGACTGGCTCCTGTCCGCCACCACCAAGCATCTACTACTGCAAGCAAGGGACAAAACAATACTTCTTTGCACCAGGCTAGGCATTGCAATAAACCTCAAAACTTCTGCCTTGTTGCCTTCACAACATATTTCTTTCTTAGGCGCAGAACTGGATTCAACAAAAATGGTGGCAAAACTTCCCCCCGAGAGAATTCATTCCATTCATCGTCAAATCAGGGTCTTGATATCAAAGAGGGTTCAGGCGCGGTATGTATTACAGGTTCTGGGCACCATGGCATTTGCAATCCTAGTTCCTCTAGCACAGCTGCACATGAGGGTTCTACAGTGGTTACTCTTTGCCCAATGGTCCATGTAAGATCTCCCTCTATCACACCAGATAATCATTACGTACTCACGCAAGAAGGATCTTCTCTGGTGGCTACAAACGGAACAGTTTTCCTTAGGCCGCCCGTTTGTATTTCCAGAGCCGGTAGCAGTACTGACCATGGACGCTTCCCAGATCAGGTGGGGGGGCATTATCTGGGAAAGACTGTCCAAGGCTTATGGCAAGAACATGAGAGCCACTTACACATCAGTGTCCTAGAGATGAGAGTGGTGCTGTATGCATTGCAGGCATTTCAGGACTCTCTTCCGATAGGAACAGTTGCAATTCAAACAGACAACATGTCAGTAGTGTGGTATATAAACAAACCGGGAGGAACCAAATTGTATCCCCTATGTCAAGAAGCACAACGGGTGTGGCAATGGACGGTCACTTCTCAACGTTTTCTGATAGCAACGCATATCCCAGGCAAATCCAGTGTGATAGCGGACAAACTCAGCACAGCGATTCTGCTGTCTCACGAGTGGTCCCTAAAACAAGAAATTGAGGAAGAGATCTTCCAGAGATGGGACCAGCCTTGCTGAGACCTTTTCGTCACTTCCAAGAACGCCAAATGCAGCAGCTACTTTGCCCTCATTCCCCCTCCAGGGAAGTCCCCAAGAGATGCACTTGTTCACGATTGGCCCCCAGGCTTCTCTATGCTTTCCCCCCCTTTCCCTTAATACCCAGAGTACTTCAGAAAGCAGCACGTTGAAAAGCACCTCTATACTCATTGCACCTTATCGGCCTCCACAAATCTGGTTCACCTTTCTCTGGGCCCATCATCTGGAGGAACCATGGATTCTGGACCCAGTTCCAGACCTTTTAACCCACTCATCGAGAACGTTCCATCCATCCATCCATCCATCCAGACCTTCAAGTTGACAGCATGGCTGCTCCAATTCCACATATAGCCAGGTGTTACTATTTTTCCCCAGCAGTTAAACATATCTTGGTTTCTTCCCACAAACCGTCTACGAGAAAACTGTATTCAAATAAATGGAAAAGATCTTCCTACTGGGCTGTTAAGCACGATTTAAAACCTTTTACGGCTCTTATTACCACAGTTATAGAGTTTCTCACCAAACTTTTTGATGAAGGGGCAGCAGCAACTACCATCAGTGTACAATTAGTGGCCATTTCTAATTTTCATACTGGGGAGATGGGAATGCCTATCATGTCCCACAGGTTATGTAAGGCCTTTTTGAAAGGTAGATTCTTACTCAGTCTCCCAGTCAGGGAACCTCCAGCCCAGTGGGACCTAAATTTTGTTCTTTCTGTCTTAGTGCTGCCACCCTTTGAACCTGCATCATCTTGTGATATAAAGTTTTTGTCATGGAAAACTCTTCTTAGTAGCTGTTACCTCCGCTAGATGAGTGTCGGAACTCCAAACACACTCTATACGCCCTTCTTATATACCTTTTCACAAAGATAGTGTCCCTAAGAACTAACCCCTCTTTCTTACCGAAAGTTTGTTCCGAAAACAGTCTGAATCTATCTATTGAATTGCTAGTGTTCTTTCCCATCTGTAGCGACAAGGCAGAATACAGATTGCATCAACTAGATGTGCACAGACAGCTACGTTTTTATTTGCATAAGACCAAAGATTTCAGAAAGTCTGACCAGATTTTTGTGTCCTTTTCACAAAAAAGGAGAGGATTGCCAGTTTCTAAAGTAACCTTGTCTGAATGGCTTACAGACTGCATTTCTTTTTCATACAGTAATAATAACAGACAATTACCAGGCAAAGTGAAGGGCCAGTCTACAAGAGCGGTCTCAACGTCCTCTGCTTTCCAAGCTAGACTTCCTATGGAATTTATTTGTGCAGCTGCCACATGGGTGAGGCCTCATGCCTTTATTACTCATTACAAAGTCGGCGTGGCCTCCCGGAACAGGTCTTCCTTTGGTTCCACTGTATTGAAGAGCTTGTTTTTCTGAGCCACCTAGGATAAAGGTGCTAGGGACGCTGTCCCAGCCAGCAAGAATTAAAGTGAGATTGGGCAACATAACATTAAGAAGTTATGTACTCACCGTAACGTTCCATTTTTGTTGTCCATCTCACCTATATTCTTGTGTCCCACCCACCTTCACCCTCCTTTGTTCCTGGAGGACTATATATATATATATATATATATATATATATATATATATATATATATATATATATATATATATATATATATATATATATATATATATATATATATATGTCTATATAATATATAATGTATAGAATTTATATATTTGCATATAGTTATATTGGTTTTTGGAGTCTCTGATTTCCTCCTCCTTCTACAGTTTTCACAACCTGTTATTACGAATAGGTAGTATTACCTCTACTGCTTTTGCCTGCAAACAAGATCTGGGTGCATCATGGGATAGGGGGTTAGCCTCGAGCCAGTGGAAGCTCTCAAGCTTTTGTATTAGGCCAAGTCGGAACCGATGCTCGGTTCCGAACCCAACCAGCAAGAATATAGGCGAGATGGACAACAAACATAGAATGTTATGGTGAGTACATAACTTCTTAATTTCAGCTTTGGGTTGTGTCTACTATTACCACTGCCTGTGGTTCTGTCTGGTTTCCATCCAGAATGTAAAATAAGAGTTATCTGGAGTACAACATTGTCCTTGAAGTCGCTGTTATCTGCGCTTCCTGGTACTCTAGTCATATGATTAGAAATTGCCAATTAAGCACTGTGATCAATTTCTAAGGGCAACCAATCACTCATGCTTAGACTCAATTGTAATATGACATGGATTTGACTACTTGTGTCCTATTACTGTATTTGTGGGGTAGAAGTGAGAAATCAATGAGAAACTGCAAGGCAGTTACTGGGCTAGTTCAGTCACTGTACTAGCCAAGTAACTACCTTACAGATGTGCTGTGAAAGCGAAAAAAATTCTTTTGTTTTAAAACTGACTTAATGACATTTTTAGAATAAGAAAAAAACATAAGCACTAAAACTGAATAAACTTGGCATCAACACTGTCAAGTGTGTGATACCATGTACTGTTCCATAACCCATTGGCCAAGGTTTACTTCATGTGCATTGTTGTTTAACCTAGTGATTCAAACAATAGAGGAGTGGACAGGTCATTAAAAATTGAACTTTGGTCCCTTATTAATCTGTAAAAAACACAAGTAAGGAGAGCTGTTTCATTCAGTTTTGTTAACTTAATTCATTCACCTTGGTTATTCATTTTGTGTGGTACATATGTGTTCTCTTTGGTTATGTTATTAAACCTTCTTTCCTTTAGGTCTGAGTTGCCAAGGAATCCCATGACAGTGTCCTTCGCAGGAAAAAAACAGTTGTATATAACTATTTGGTGAACTGTTCAGATCTGACTTCAGGCGATCTTTTCTAGGAGGTAACCGTTGGCATTTCCTCTCTTGCTGTCTCAACTTGGGACTTTTCTTCTGTTGCTAGCACAAGATGTGGCAAAATGTGCTGTGATAGGACAATTTGCCCATCTCCTGTGGTCCAGCATTCTTTTCTACTGCTTCTGAGTTTCGTCAGTGAAAATTTTTGCATTTATGCCACCCAGAAGTTTAAGCCTTTTGTGTTCCTGTCCCACCGTATCACAAGTAAAGATATGTGCAGTTTGCCTCAGTACTAAGTGAGGAGCACAACATCAACCAGTCCCATAAATGGCCAGAATTTTAACCTGCTCACTCAGAAACAAGGTAAGAGTAAAGTTGAAAGCCTACTTGGCTTCACTTGAAATGGCAACAGTTGAAAATGTCCAGCACTGCGACTGGGAACACGTTCCCCTGTGTGATGCCAGTACAGTACTGTTGCACTGACAGGTGGAGGAGTAAGAGGCTAGATATTTGTCATACCCTTCTCCAGTAAGTCTGCCCTTAAGGCAACCTTGCAAACATGACACGCCGCTGGCTCTTCCTCAGGTTGTGAGGGTCAAGTTCATGGGCATCATCTGCAAACTGAACATGCCTGTGAGAGATGCATACCCATCTGCCACTTTTACTGAGGGTGCATTCCAAGGAGTTTTCACCACATATTTCACAGTCAGGCAGCTGGAGCATGCTGGTCCTCCAGTATGAGCTGATGTTAACACTTACGATAGATGACATTTTGCCCCAGACCTCCCTTCAGGTGCATCAGAAGTTGTTCTTTCAGTTTAAAATAGTTCACTGGTTTCTCCCACACTAACAGAGCCTTCAAGATATGCCAGATATTGGCTATGCTTGAGCTGTTCAATGTTTGGTGAGGCCTTTTCTCGAATGTGTGGAATTTTTTCTTACCTATAAGGAAGTGCAGAACCCTTAGTGAATTTCAAAATGCGCTCTGTTTTTGCTGGTGTCAGATTGTTCTCTTTTTTTTTTACATTTGTCCCCCCCCCCCCATTTTAAATCTTGTACCTGTGACAGAGAAACTTTGAAACTGCTGCAGTCTGCATTGAGCAGAGCTTGCACATCCCCTCAGCATGCTACAGAAAATAGCAAAAAAAAAAAAAAAAAAGGGAGAGTCCAGGTCATCAAAAAAGTTGTGTTTTTTAATTTTTTATAAAGGGTTACTAAAGACTGCTTTTTAATTTGGCACTGGGATGAGGTATCTTTTGGTAGTTTTAGATAGTATTTAGCTAGTAATATTTCAACCACAGTGACAGTAGAATACAAGGTCTGTACAGATTCGGTGTTTTTTCTAGGTATGGAAGTTTTTAAGAATGAGGGCAGATAAGCCACTAGATTATGTAGAAAGACGTTAAGGCTAAAGATATACTAAAGTAGTCTGTATCCCCATTATATCTAATGAAACATACTTAACAGCTAGAAACTAGAGATGATGCAAAGGCTAAAAAGGGAAATGATTAAAAAAAGCTGATAAAGTGTTATGAACCAAGCCATTGGGTGAGTGGTCTGTGCAGGTAGTATCAGTAATCAGTTAAGCAAATTTCAACTACTTTAAATCCAGTGTTAAAAATGTACCTGACCAAACTGTGAAACAGGCGGTTGCTAGTATAAGATCTGTATTCTATTTGTATAATGAATTAGTAGCATTTTGAAGAAGTATTCAGTTTATTATTATACATAGACTCGTACAACAGCCTAAAAAAACACAAGCAGTTTAATAATCACAAAGTGAGTGTTTTAATCCCAGTGAACTTCAGACTAAGTTAAACAGTACTATTAACCTGCTGTTTGTACCATTCAGGAGTCACATGATCAAAAGCAGTGCACTTAATTGAAACATAGATAAAACACATTATTTAATATTTTAACTTTCTTCTCTTTAAGACTGCTTAAAAAATTTCATCTTTATAGTTTTCTGAGGTGCAGGCCAAAACCAGGGGGCTATGACTGACCAAGTTTGCAGATGACTGCAAGCTGGAAACGGTCATCAATTCCCCTAGTGATGTGGACATCCTCCAAGAGAGTCTCACCCAAAAAAATGACTGGTGCCACATGGCCTCAAGCTGAATACAGAAAAATACATCATCCCCTTTGTGGAGAGTGACTTTCCCACAAATTATCATATTAATAACGTCCTAAGCACGAAGTCAGTCGTGAGGGATTTGAACACCCGGATTGATAGCAACCTGACTTTTGACAACCGTGTTGCTTCCGTTGTACAGAAAGCATTCTACATGGCCCACCTGATAGGTAAGGGTATCTCATCCAGGGACAAAAGAGGTCATAACATCCCTGTATTCTTCCCTTATAAGGCCCATTATTGAGTACAACTCCCCATTCGGCATGTACCTCGAAAAGCACATGCAGCAGTTGGAGAAACCATAGAGGTTCCTCACCAGGAGAATCCAGGGCCTCAAAAATCTACCATTCACAGATAGGCTAAAAGCCCTATCCCTCTACTCTGTTTCATACAGACTCCTCAGAGGTGACCTACCTCTGTCTGGCATACAGAGTGATCCTGATCCCCGCCTTGATGGACTGCTGCATATCCACAAGTCAAGCTCCACTCGAGTAACCCACATACACGGCCTCAACCTTGTCTGTGACATCAGTAGGACTTGTTGGTGGGACAGATTTGTGTCCCAGAGACTCCCCTATCTGTGGAATAGACTCCCTCTCCACGTCAAGCAGAGTACCTCTTTACCCCTTTTTAAGTGCAACCTGGATAACTGGATGGGAAATAGAAAATATATCCCTGGGATTCCACCCATGTCCCTATTGGACAGGGGCATCGGGTGCTGATTTTGACTATACATGGGCTAAACTCTTGGCTAGGCTTATAATGGCCTCAGGGCCAATAGCCTAGAAACTTCCTACGATTAATTTATTCAAGCAGGTTGCAAGCATCTAACCTCTCCTGCCTGTGCTATTCCTTCCAATCGAGTAAACTTTAATGTTCCCTTCTCTAAGATAGAATCATCAGACCTATCATTGAGTATAATACCCCCTTTGGTATGTATCTAACCAGACACACACAGCAACTGGAATTGTCCACAAAGGTTCCTTACAAAAGAATACAGTGCATAAATACAATGCCATATGAGGATTTTCTCAAAGCTCGATCTCTATAGTTTTTGTCTCTCAGACTACTGAGAGTAGATCTTTGCCTAACATACAAGGCATCCCTAGACCCCACTCTAATGAACTTTTACACATCCGCAAAACAAACCACATCAGCACTGCTAGATCTAAAGACCAAAGTTTTGCTTGCAACATAAATAGAACATGCAGGAGAGACAGATATGTGTCTCATAGAATTCCCATTCTCTGGAATAGGCTCCCTATCAATGTGAAACAATGCCCCTCCCTAACTCTGTTTAAGAGCAACTTGGACCGTTGGATGGGAAATCAAAAATTCACCCCTGGTCTGGTGCCTGTGTCTGTGATGGACAGAGAGAGTCAGTAAATGATGTCTTAATCATCAATGAGCCACTGTATAAACATTTAAAACATGTAACTTGTGGGACATTTGGGTTTTACGACTAGGGTTATAAAGGTACTATTGGTCATTTGCTTGGCATATATCTGTGAATCTGTAATTAAAAGCATAACGAAGCACTGAATATCTAAACAGACTAAAGTTAATAAAGTTTTTGAATGTCTGTGTAAGGCATTATTTAGATTGTCATTTTGACTAGCATAGCGTAGTTAAGTTTATATATTCATTGTTGCTGCCTGCATGTAGTCCTGCCAATAAATAAGGCAGGACATGAACTGTAGCAGGCTGCATAAAAGTATTACTAGAAGTACAAGAAAAGCTTTCAGATAAATGTATAAATATGTATATAGACACGCACAGTTTTTTTTAACCATGGTCTGTATACTGGCATTGTTCATAAAAGCCATAATGGGACGTATCTTTCTTTTTTAATGTCATTTATTTTGAAAAACAAAAAAAAGTCTTTCATATTCCTAGGTGTTTTACAGACAATAGTAACATCTACTGTAATTTGAACCCCACTTAGTCTTGCATTTCTTATTTATAGTCTTTTAAATAGTATTACTGTCAATAGAATGCTTTTAAATCTTAGCTTTTATGTTTGCAAGTGTTATTAGTTTAATTATTCCCTTGTGTTTCGAAATTGCTGCATATCTTGTTGTTGAATTATATGTAGGATTGGTACATTTTCCTTTCCTTATCTGCTTCTGCTTTGATTGGTATCTCTTGCCTTTTCAGCCAGATAACCCATCTCTGTATAAATTTCAGTTCTAACGTAGCATTGTTATGAACATAATATCATTCATCTTTGGCTAAATGACCAAGGCAATATCACGTGCCCCTTGATGCTTCTTTTGAATCATTTCGGATGTATGCTAATATAACTTAAATATCTATTGTTTATCTTATCAGCTCTAGTATTAATTCTTCCCTCAGTTTTATAAATGACAATATCCAAAAAATTGATTTCACTGTATTTTAATTCAAAGAGAATTTATTAAATTCTGAAATTTGATTCAAATACAAAGCAAAGGAATTAAGGATAATTGTGTTATTTTTTCAAATACAAAATACATTGTCAGTAAACTGTTTATAAACTTTAATATTCTGCCAATGGCCTGATTGAAAATTAAATTATGTGAAGTTATCCTATCGTGCCTTCATTCTGTACTGATGGGTTCAGAACCGATACTCTGTTCCGACTCGGCCATTTACTATAGCTCGAAGTCTTCAACCAGCTCGTGGCTCACTCCCTATCCCATGATGTACTGGTGCCTTCGTCAGATCTTGTTTGCCGCTGAAACAGATCGGGTGATTTTTCCACCTTTGGATAAGTAGAAAATTATTTTTTTCTATATATTACTGTAGTTTATACTCTTAGTGTATCTTTAATAGCTTAGTTAGTTAATATTTAGTACACGTTTATTAGGTAGTGTGTTTAAATACTTTATTAGTGAATGTTGTTTAACTTTCTGGCCACTTTTTATTTAGGCCTAAATAGTTCCCTATCCCATTTTCTTAGTAGTATATATATATATATATATATATATATATATATATAGATTCACTTCGTAACACTGAAAACTCAAAACACTGAAAATGAGAAAACTTCATAATATAGAAGACCAAAACACTGAAAACACATATCATGCATGTACTGAGTTTAAACAACATAAATCATAGCACTTTCCACCAAGTGTAAGCAGGGGGGCAAGCCCCCATGCACCCCCCCCCATGTGGGGGGCTGTGCACCCCACACCCCCTGCTACTTAAATATATCAACTCCAAGATTGCACTTAGTGTAGTGAATTGCAATCTTGGAGTTGATATTTATAAGTAGCAGGGGGTGTGGAGGGCGCAGCCCCCTACAATGGGGGTGCATGGGGGCTTGCCCCCTGTTTACAGTTGGTGGAAAGTGCTATGATTTATGTTGTTTAAACTCATATGTATGATATGTGTTTTCAGTGCTTTGAGTTTCAGTGTTTTGGTTTCAGTGTTTTGAGCTTTCAGTGTTATGAAGTGAATCCGTGTGTATATAGATATATATATATATATATATATATATATATATATAGATTAGCCTGTCCTGTGTGCGACTGGACTGTATAGTTTGCTTTAAGCAGTCATAGGTTTATATCTTAGAGGTATGTTTTTTCTAAAGTTCCTTCTAGTATAAGCTAGTTCGTTTTTTATTAGAGAGCAGCTTAGTCCGATTTTATTTCAAGGGCTCTTCTCTTTCTGTGTGATTGTTAGTTAGCCTTTTTCTTCCTAATATCACTTGATTAGAATTGTTGTTGTGTGGCAGTTATCCTTTGAAATTATATATTTCCCTATCAAGCTAACTCGTTTAAGTTAGAGTGTTGCAGGTTCATTCTTCCTTTGATTACTTGGTTGGTGTAGCTTGTACAATGTCTAAACAAGGTAAAGAAGTTAAACCTTTGGGTTTCAAGAAATGCCCATCACCGATGGGCACACTGAATGTGTTTCCTGTATGGGGGCAGTTCATTTACAGGAGTCATGTGCAATTTGCCACTCCTTTAGCTCCAGGGTTCTTCACGAGAGGAAGAACAAGCTAATCTTAAGAGTACTGGTGAAATCTTCTTTTACAGAGGCCTTGGAACAGGGTCAGAGTCCTCCAAAGAAGCCCATTTCTCCTACCCAAAAATCGGACAAGACTACCAAAACTTCAGAAAGGTCATCCCCTACTGCTTCAGAAGGTTCAGAGCCATTGAAAAAGTCTGTAAGATGTCTCCAACAATGTCCATATCTGTTGCGTCTGAGAGACCATCCACCTCGGCTGCAGTGGCATCTGAGCCTTGGTTTTCCAGTTGAGGAGCCGGTCCCCTGCTCTGGAGCCAGCATCTCCTACATTGAGGTCACCTTTTTTACAGACCATAGAATCCCCAGCTCCCTCCTCTCAATCCTCTAGAAAGCCTTTCTGACTATGATGTGGATCGTGTGGTGCAGAGACTCTTGAGGATACTGGCGCTGGCAAAACTTTTGTTGGAACCAACCAACAACAATTCTAAAGGACTACATGTATCCCAACAACATCAATTCCTCCTCCGACCAAGTTGCAGTTTCGTAGCCGGAATGCACGGAACTGATAGTGCTGGAGCTGAGACCTGTTCCAGGATCTTTGGCTCCTACTGCTCCGACTACCTTGGTGCTGTCTGAGGGGTCCAGGAGCCGACACTCCCTGGCCAGGTCCATGAAGGGGAGTTGGGTTGACTTTTCTTCGGATTCAATCTTGCCTCACAGGTCCTCGGCTCAGGTGAGTTCGGCTCCTACTTCGGCTTCGGAGCTGACCACCATGGGGCCGGGGGGACCTTCCGGTTCTTCAGAACCAGTGGTTTCCTCGGGTCATGGGCAGGCTTTTCTAGCCTTGAGGAGAGCACTGTGTCCATGGACAGTGACATTCTCAGGTTGAGTCATTCCTCACCCAAAGGCACCGGTGTCCATCTCGGCATTACCAACTCCACAAAGACGTAGAGACCCAGAGCCCAAGTTGCCCTTACGAGCGAACCCTTCTCTTCCGAAACCTCTCTGGAATGTCCTCCCGAATAGCTCCCTCGGAAGAGATTATGCAAGAGGAAGCATTTGGACTCTCCACAGGAGTCAGTCATGTCTGGCACAGACCTCGATGACTCAGAAGGGTCACTGCGGTCACCCTCTGAAGATGTCTCCTTTGCAGACATCTTAGACATCCTTAAACAGAGAGGCAGCTGGAAGCCCATCACCCCTTCTGAGGAGTCTGTTTACCTGAAGGCTTTTGTGTCTCACCCTTCCACCACTTGAATGTTTCCACCTTTCGACAAACTCATGGTATTGGTTTGTCGAAAGGTGTGGGAGTCTCAAGATACAGTAGAACCTGTCCCTAGGAGGCCAAATCACTTTCTTACTTCTCCAGAAGACAAAACCTTTTTGACAAAAGGGGTCCCGGTAGATGGTGTGGTGCTGGCGGCAGCCACCAAAAAGGAGTTATCTCAGACATCCACGTCTGTCCATCCTCCGAACAAAGACTCGCGCATAATGGACAGATACGGAAAGCGCATTTTCTCATTAGCAACCTTTACACTCCGGTCCCTGTATTATCTTACCCATTTCATGACGCTACAGAGAGATCTCCTAAAGGAGCTTAGAGAAACTCTCCAGGATTCAGTAGCTGGGGAGGTTGAAGATAAGGTGTTCTCCCAACTCTCCACCCTTAATTCAGTAGTGAACTCGTCCATAAGGCTCATTTTTTATGCAGCCAATGGAGTGAGTAGATCACCGGGTTCAGAAATCGCCCTTAGGAGACATTCCTGGATGTGTTTGTATAACTTTGCGGAACCCTTCAGGTCATCCTTTATTAACACCCCTTTTGATGGCTCATCCCTTTTCAGGCCTAAAGTCAAAGAAACACTAAGCAGGTGTGAACAGGAAGGCAAAACTGTCTCTGCCGCCGGAGTCCATTTTTCCGCACCTTGACCCTATTCTAAGGGTCAAAAGTGAGGGAAAATGTGGATGTTCTTCGTGTTTCACTGTTGCAGTCATCACACTTGGGTTATCTGCCTGCAGGTAGCCTGAATACCAGAGACTTAGTATTTCTGCGTCAGTTGCTGTCGCTTCAGGACTGACATCAGGTCGTCAGGGGTATAAAATCAGGCAGCCAACTCCATTACATCAGTCTTTCTTGCCAAGGAGCCCAAAGCAGAAGCAGTTCACACGAGTGCCGGTCGGCCACTACCTGAGTTTTTCATTTATGAATTCAATCATCCTGAAGTCTTCTAAAGCTAAGTACCCTGTTGGGGATCCTTTTTTCTTGCTCTAACCGATGTCAGAAAAACTTAACAGCTGTCTTTACTGTGGAAAGCAAATGCCACACCAAGATTTTCATTCTTATCGCGTCACCTGTTTGGGCCCAGACCAGAACGTACCTCGCTATCAGTTTTGTGCCTTGTTCAATGCCCAAACCATTTGTCGTCGGGCCCTTATTGTCACTAAATACTCAAACAGTTCCTGAGAGGGGCAAACAACTTAAGGCCGCCAAGGAGGGCACCCACCCCTGCTTGGGACCTTAACTTTGTACTGGAAAAGCTCACACTTCCCCTCTTTGAACCTGCAGCATCAGCAGAGTTAAAATTCCTCTCTTGGAAAACAGCCTTGCTTCTGACCATCACTTCAGCTGGAAGAGTGTCTGAGCTACAAGCATTCATAGCTGTGGAACCCTTCATTATTATCCATGCTGACAGGGTTTCCCTCAGGACTAACACTTCCTTTATGCCTAAAGTGGTATCCAGTGTGGCTCTCAACCAATCTGTCCATTTGCCAACCTTCTTCCCTAATCCTTAAAATAAAGGGGAAAGGATCCTGCACTCCTTGGATGTGCACAGACAGCTCAGATTCTACCTTGATAGGACTAAGCCCTTCAGGAAATCTGACCTGTTATTAGTCAACTTTGCACCAGGGACAAGAGGGCAGGGCCATTTCTAAAGAAACAGTTTCCAAATGGATAGCACACTGCATCCATTTTTGCTACAAGCACCATGGGAAACCAACCCTGCAGGGGGTCAGAACACATTCCACTAGGGCAACTTCTACCTCTACAACATTCCTCAGGGGAGTCCCTACCAGGGACATCCTGGAAGCTGCTACCTGGTGTTCTGTACACACCTTCACCAAGCATTACCACCTGCCTATTGTTTCCAAATCCAGGGCGGGTTTTGCTACAGCAGTCCTGCAAGGCATACTAGCCAGCCCCAACTCTTCTTGACTGCCTCCACCCTTCTTCAGCTTTGGGAATCTACCCAAGTGTGATGACTGCAACAGTGAAACACGAAGAACATAGTACAGTTGTGTACACTTAACATAAATTTAGATATTCGAGTGTATTCATTGTTGCAGTCCTGGTTTTCCTCCCTCCAGCCCCCTTGTTTTTCTCTCTTTCTCTCCTCTCTATGCCTATTACTCACCCCTTTCAGGGGTATTGGTATTTACTTTTTACTGGTGGTGTTTTCCCCACCATAACTTAGCTCCCTGTTTGGGGGGCTCCGGACATTTGGGGCAAGAAAAACTGATGTAATGGTGTCTGCTGCCTGTTTTTATACCCCTGATGACCTGACGTCAGTTCTGGAGCGACAGCAACCAACACAGAAATACTAAGTCTCTGGTATTTGGGCCAACTGAGGGCTACCTGCAGGCAGGTAACCCAAGTGTGATGACTGCAACAGTGAATACACTCAAATACCTACATTTATGGTAAGTGTACATAACTGTACTTTTTGAAAATCCTAGAGAGTCTTTCCATACACACGTGGTGAATCTTCTGCAGGGGCAGAGGAGGAGGAGGTAATAATGGAATATGCCAGCCACGCAGCAAAGGGGGTCCGCAAAACCAGGGCGACAGAAAATCTTTCTTGGGTAAGCCCTTTCAGCGCTCCTGAAAGGAGGCCTGTTTGTCCTTCTCTGGAGGCAGTCGGGGGTCGCTTATCTTTGTACCCAAATGCCTAGCTAAGACTAACAAAAGACAAGTGAGTACAAAGTATCATATCCAGAGGTTACTCTATACCCTTTTCCACGCCGGCCCCACTAATGAGAAAGATTCCAGACATTCCACCCAGTCACAGGAAACAAGCAACCATAGAAATTCAGAAGTTGCTAGAAAAAGAGTCATCCAACTGGTCCCTGTAGACCAAATAGGATCCGGTACTTACTCAAGGTTCTTTTTAGTTTCAAAGAAAACAGGGGACTGAAGAACCATTTTGGATCTCAGCAGTCTGAACGAATCTGTAAAAAAGTTCCGGATGGTTACACTGCAGTTGATACTCCTTTTTCTGGGAAAAGACAATTGGATGTGCTGTATAGACCTCCAGGATGTGTGCTACCATATAAAAATGGACAGATCATCCAGGAGTCATCTGCGCTTTCGGCTGAGAGCCAGTCACTACCAGTTCCAAGCTCTGCCCTTTGGTCTCATTACAGCTTCCAGAGTGTTCACCAAATGTATGTCAGTGGTTACGGCTCACCTGAAGAGTTAAGGATTCAGTGTGTTTCCATATCTAGACGACTGGCTCCTAACCGCCACCACCAAGCATCTACTTACACAAGCGAGAGACACCACTTTGAATCTCTGTGCTCTTTTAGGGGTTACGATAAACTACGAAAAATCTGCCTTATTGCCATCGCAACATATCATTTTTATAGGCACAGATTTAGGTACTTCTATAATGACAGTAAAACTTCCACCAGAAAGGATATACACCCTTCAAGCACAGGTTATGGACCTCCTTTTAAAAACAAAGATTCAAGCAAAGACAATTCTCAAAGTATTGGGCAAAATGGCAGCAGCTGTCAGTGTAATTCCCGTAGCTCAGATGCACATGAGGATCTTACAGTGGCTCCTATTTGCCCAATGGTCCATGCAGGAACTTCCAGTGTTGCATCAGATAATGCTACCAGAATCTTGCAAGAAAGACCTAAGTTGGTGGTACATTCAAATCATGTGACCTTAAGTCGACCCTTCATTCTTCCATCCCCACTAGCCACAGTGACCACGGATGCCTCCCAGTTAGGGTGGGGAGGGCATTTTCTGGGAAGGACAACCCAAGGCACATGGCAGGATCACGAGGTCCATTTGTATATCAGTGTTCTAGAGATGAGAGCGGTGCTTCTGGTGTTGCAGGCATTCCAAGACTTTCTTCCACTAGAAGCAATTGCAATCCAGACAGACAACGTGTCAGTTGTTTAGTATATAAACAAACAAGGAGGAACCAAATCTTACCCCCTTTGTCGAGAGGCCCTGAGAGTATGGCAGTGGCTTACTTTCTCCCACTGCTTTCTGATAGCAGTGCACACCCTGGGGAAATCCCACGTGATAGCAGACAAACACAGCAGATCAAATCTGATGCCTCACGAGTGGTCCCTGAAACAAGAAGTAGCGGAAATGATTTTCTGAAAATGGGGCCAGCCTTGCTGCGACCTGTTTGCCATGTCCATGAATGGAAAATGTAGCTGCTACTTTACCCTAATCCCCCCTCCAGGGAACCCACGAGGGATGCACTTGTACATGATTGGCCCCTGGGTCTCCTCTGCACTTTCCCCCCTTTCCATTGATTCCCAAAGTTCTTCAGAAGGCCAGTACGTTGGGAAGGACCTTAATTCTAATAGCCCCTTACTGGCCTCATCAACTTTGGTTCCCCTTCCTACAGCCTCATGTTCAGGAATAGCCTTGGATTCTGGACCCAGTACTAGATCTTCTGATCCATTTGTCGGGGGCTCCTCACCCTTCTCTTCAGACCCTCAAGTTGACAGCTTGGCTGCTCCAATTCCAACTATAGCCAGGCTACAAAACCTTTCGTCTGCAGCACAACATATCTAGATTTCTTCTCACAAGCCATCTACGAGAAAATTATATCTCAACAAATGGAAACGATTGTATATCTGGGCATTAGAGAGTCATATTGACCCTTATTCAGCACCTATTTCTTCCATCCTGGAGTTCTTGATGAAGCTTTTAATGAGGGAGCGGCTGCAGCTACTATTCTGGTACAATTAGCAGCAATCTCAAATTTTCATTTTGGGAATGAAGGACCAAATATGATGTCCCACAGACTTTCAAAGGCTTTTCTGAGAGGCACTAATGTCTTGAGACCACCTATTAGACCCCCACTGCCACCATGGAATCTGAATTTTGTATTATCCCGAATAATTTTTCCCCCTTTGAACCTGCATCATCATGTGAATTAAAGTTCTTGACATAGAAGACTATTTTCCTAGTGGCTATCACCTCAGCAAGGAGGGACATGGGAGATCCAGAAGATCCTCTGACCACAGGTCCTCCCATTGAACACTTCTCCTTGGGTTTGCCTTTCAGCAGTAGCAGCAGCAGCCATCTCAGGACTCAGCTTCATCATCCCCTGAGTCACCTAAGAAGAGGGTGTGTAAGCGAAAGCATGTAGACTCACCAGAAAAGTGTCTCTCACATTAGGCACTGATTTTGGAGGATAGAGAGGATTCCCCACAATACCCTCCCAAGGCCATGTCCTTTGGTAAGATACTGGAGTTCATGTGATAGAGGGGTTCCTTGCCAACTGGACATCCCTCTCAGGACAAAGCAGTGCTGTTTGAGGCATACGGATGACCCCTTTACTTCTTGGGTGGACTCTACAGTTGGTAGAATGGATGAGCTTGCAGCAAACAGTTTGGCAGGAACCGGATACATGTGAGGCAGTCCCAAGGAAGCCCAGTGAAATATTTAGACCCACTTAAGATGAACCCATGTGGACCCAAACCCCCTCCTCCTGTGGATTCTATCATTATTACAGCAGCCACCAAAAAAGAACTGTCAGAGAGCCCTCTCTCTATCCACTTGCCCAATAAGGAATCTTGGACCTTGGATAGACATGGGACACTGGTGTATCCATCTGGTACCTTTGCTGTTAAGGCATTGAACTACCTGACACAGCAGGCTACATCCAGGTGGATGAACCCAGTCAGACCAGAGTCACATAGGCAACTCCAAGTTACTCTGACAGCCATGACCAGTGTTACTAACATGTCCATGCACTTACTTCACAATGTGGTGGATAGAGCATTGGGGGTGGCTAGAGCAGGCATTTTAATGCACTGCCTTGCTTGGCTAAGCCTATGCGGTTTTGCAGACAATTTAAATGTGTCCCTCATGAATGAGCCATTCAATGGAACCACCTTATCTGACAAGACAGTGAAAGAGCGCATACAGAAGTCAGAGCAAAATGGCAAGACGCTGCCCGCAGATGGGGTGAAATTCTAGTCACCACATGCACTTTTAGTAGGAACCAAAAGAGTGCTCAATCACTCTAGTTTTGTAAGTCCCGCCATCAGTATGAATCAGTTTCTGAAAGGGGTGGCCATGGCAGAGGAGGTCGCTTCAACAGATGCAGGCCAAGAGGCTGAGGGGGTCCACAGAACCAGGGATTTCTGGAGACCCTTTCTCAACAGGTGACCGGAATCCCTGAACGGTTGACTGACTGCCCCTCTTTGGAGGCAGTCTGGGGATGCAAATTCCTGTGCCCTCACTCATGATTCACCATCAACCAAGACAGATAAGTAAGAAGCATATTATCCAGAGGTTATTACATTCCATCTTTTGGAACCTCCCCCCCCACTTCATTCCCATTACTAGATATTTCACCCAAGCAGACAGACTGCTATATCAGAAAACTTATTTCTGCTGCAAAAGAGAGCCATCCAGGAAGTCACACCAGACAAGCACGGGACAGAATTGGACTCCTGCTTCTTTCTGGTTCCAAAAAAAAAAACAGAGATCCTCTGACCCATTTTGGTCTTCAGTCTCCTAAAATCTTATGTAGAAAAGACCCGCTTTCAAATGGTCATTTTGCAGTCTATTCTTCTATGTCTACAGAACAGTGAATGGATGTGCTTAATAGGTCTCCAGCATGCGTACCTTCACATAAAGATTCAGGAGGAGTCCTGAAGATCCCTACACTGCCATCTGGGAGCCAGTCATTAACAGTTTAGGGCCATTCCATTTTGCCTTACCACAGCCCCCAGAGTGTTCATCAAATGCCTGGCAGTCATATCAGCTCATCTACAACTTCAGGATTTCCCATGTATTGACAACTGGCTCATAGCCACTGCATCCAAGGAATACCTTCTCCAGGTGAAAGATTTTCTGCAGCTGTGTACATTCCTAGGAATCACTGTGATTTTGGCAAACTCCAACTTGATCCACACTCAGCATTTAGTTTTTCTGGAGAGTCTGTTAGACGTAATTCCACAAGTTTTCCTTCCAATCAAGATGATCTTGCCTCTCAGCCAGCTTGTTTGAGTCTTAGATACAGACAGTCCTACAGCATGTTCAGTATTGAGGGCATTGGGTTTAATGGCAGCATTATTCCCATGGTTCAGTTTGCCTAGTATTACAGAAGGATTATACAATGGTTCTTCAATCTCATTGGCCTCAGAAATACAACCGCTTGTCTCTTCCTGTATGAATAACACTGTCATGTCAATCCCACCTGGAGTGGTGGCTCCACTCTCCCTTCATAACAACAGGAAGACCATTCCAAGTGGCTCCACCAAAAGCAGTCTTAACCACGGACACATCCTCCCTTGGGAGGGGAGGGGGCATTGTGAAGACAGCATGGTCCAAAGTACATGGTCTGAATCAGAAGCTTGTCTTCACATTAACATCATAGAAATGAGGGCAGTCCTCCTTGAGTTGCTAGAGCTCCAGGGCTGTCTTACTCTTGATCTGATAAACATTCAGACAGACAACATGAGAGTTGTTTGGTATATAAACAAGCAAAGGGAGACCAGATCCTATTATCTAAGGGAGACCAGATCCTATTATCTTCTTTGCCACAAAGCCATGAGAGTGTGGCAATGGGTGAAGGCCTCTCACCACTTTCTGACAACACACATCCCTAGGAGGCTCAACAACCTTGCGGAGAGATTGAACAGACTTCTTCCTCATGAATGGTCCCTAAATCCAACAGCAGCAAAGGAGAGTTCCAGCCATTGGAGCAAGCCATGCTGCAGTCTGTATGCAACCCCACAGAACTGCAGGTTCGTCAGTTAATTTACCATCCTCCCACATGAGGTATTACACCCCATGGATCCACTATCCAGTACTTGGCCCCCAGGATTACTTTATGCTTATCCCTTTCTTCCTGTCATGACCAAATTCATAGAGAAAGTGATTTGGTACAAGGCCAGAGTTATCCTAGTTGCTCCTTATTGTCCCAGACATATTTGGATTCCCTCCTGAAACTCTACCCGAAGGAATCCCCTTGGTTCCTAGGTCTGATTCTGGATCTGATAACTCACATGGACCGTCCCAGTCTGAAATCAACCTCATAGTTTTTCCAATTCTGATGGTAGCATGGGACAGCTCTCTTTCCTCAGATGATGTACAGATTCTCAAAAACTTTCCACCCTTGGGCTGTACTGCTATAAGTGGAAAGAGTTATCAAATGGGCTGAATCTAAAAACATAGAACCAATCATAGCCCCAATAGCAGACATGTTAAGTTTTGTATCTTCTGTGTTCTCAGCAGGTTCCCACTTCTCTACCATCATGGTTTGGCTACTCACCATCTCCTCTTTCCATGTCACATTTCAAGACCATTCATTGGCTTCTCATAAGTTGTGTAAGTCTTTTCTCAAGAGAGAGTTTAATTTAAGCCCTCTTATCAAGGATCCAGCTCACCCATGAAACTTAATTCTGGTGTTAGAAACCTTGTCCAAGCCTCCATTTGAACCAGCAAATTCAGTGGATTTGAAGTTCTTGTCATGGAAAACAGTAATGGTGATGGTTACATCTGCCAAGAGTGTCAGAACTCCATGCTTTGTCTTTGGCTTCTCCATGTATAATTTTTCATAAAGATAGGGTTACCCTCAGAAGTAACCCTTCCTTTCTTCCAAAAGTAGCTTAGGAAAATAACTGTTCTAACCTATTCAGCTGCCTGCATTTTTCCAAATTATCAAAACAGAGGGCAATCTGTTCCACACAACTTAGATGCTCATAGGCCACTTCATTTTTATTTGCACAGGACTGCTTCCTTCAGAAAAGATGAACAGCTATTTGTGTCTTTCATACCAAACGGACTGGACAAGAAAGTCTCGAAGGTTTCCCTATCATGATGGATGTCAGATTGCATTTCCTTTATCTGTATCTCCAAGTAAGTCTTTATCTGTCAAGCCCAAAGCCCATTCTACGAGAGCAGTTTCTGCTTCTGCACCCTTTTTCAGGTTTTTGTCATTAGATGAGATTTGCCAAGCGGCTTCTTGGTCTTCAACCCATCCATTTGTCAAGCACTACAAATTTGACTGTGTTTCTAGGACCAGGGATTCTTTTGGATCTACATGACTCCATCAAGGTGTACCCCCTAACGCCCTGATCCTTGGTGACTTCAACTACCCCACCATAGACTGGGTAAACTATTCCTGCACTAATGCACTCACCCAACGATTCCTTGACTTCGTCAGTTCTTACGCACTAGACCAGCTTGTCTCGTCCCCCCACAAGGGGAGATAACATTTTGCACTTGGTTCTCACCAACATGGGCAACTGCTGCACCACTCCTATAGTATGCTCTTCCCTGGTGAGATCAGATCATTGATCTCTCTCATTTGAAGTTTCTATCCCACCCAACCCTCACCCAGACATAATTAGGCTAAAAAACTTATCAAAAGCTGACTACAACCCCCTAAGGAAGGGTATCAGTAGCTTCACACTACTGCCCCCCTCAGAGGATGCAGACAGCTATGCTGAACAGTATGTCAATACAGTATACAAGCATCTGCACAACTGCATGGACACAGCCATACCCAAAAGAACTAAAACCTGCATCTCAAGGAAAGACAAATCTGTCTGGTGGACATTCTCTGTCTCAACAGGTTTTACAACAGATGGAAGAAACTGTTGTCCACTGGTAAAAAGGAACAAATTCCAAATTGGAAAACTCCCTCTTTAGCCTCAGCAAGCAAATTAGATCACTAGTGAAAACCTCCAAAGCCAATTATGAGTTGAAACTAGCCTCCAAAACATAGGGAAACCACAAAGCTTTCTTCAGTTATGTCAGGAACCTCTGTGGCAAAGCCCAGGTCTCTTCCAAATTAGTACGTAATGGTGTCACTTACACTGATTCTGTTGACTTAGCCAACTTGCTAGCAGATAGGTTTAGCGCAAACTTTACGCCCTTTCCCTCCCAAAGGCTCTTTTGACTTCCTCGATACTTATCCTGCACCTCACAACTCCATAGATCAAGTGTTAAAGGCCTTATCCAAGGCAAAGAACATAGCTTTCATGGGACCTGATAGTATCCCAGGCTGTATTCTGCACCATCTCCAGCAAGACCTAGCTTCGCTATTGATCACCCTATTCAACCACAGCCTAAGTACAGGCTTCATTCCACAGAGTGGAAAACTGCCATTGTCATCCCCTTGCACAAAGGTGGTGCCACTAGTGACCGTGAAAACTATCTACCCATTAGCTTGACAAGTCTGATGTGTAAAGCCATGGAGCGTATTATTATGGATCTCATAAACAAGGACATAGGCAATCTCCAAGCACTTGACTCCACCCAATTTGGATTCGTCAAGGGCAGATCTTGACTGTTGTACTTGATTGACTTCTTTGAGGCTGTCACCAAGGCCCTGGATGAGAGAAAGTCAGTACATACAGCTTACCTTAACTTGGCCAAGACCTTTGACACAATCCCCCAAAAGGCTGTGTTTCTTTTAATTTTAAAAATCATTTTGCATTATCTTTAAAATGAGCATGTGCTGATCTGAAAGTCTAAACTATCAAATCTTTGTGAGTTGCAGTTTTGGTTTCAACATCCCTGAGGTAAGATTCTGTGTTGCAGTGCAGCCTTTGTCGTTTAAATTCAATATTAACTCAAACTGTGCTGGCAATGAATATCACCATTTGAGTACTTGCTGACCTCCCTGTGATTGTGCAGACTGGGGGTGCAGGAGGCATGGCTGATGCCTTTTGTAAAAATGCTGACATGGAATTCATCTTACTGTCTTTGTATTGCCAAGCTTTCAATGGTGAAGGTTTTATTCTTTTTAAGGTAATGTGCAATGGATGCAGTGCTTAAGTAGTTCTCATGACATGAAGCCACTTCATATATGGCTAAATGCCAATTTTTACTATTCTGTTTGACAATATCCCCAAAATCATTGGTGACTGCAGTGATTCTTGTAGCAAATAAAACTGCTGAGTAATGCCTAGATTAAAACAAGTGACTGTTTATGTAATGCATCAGTAAGATATGGCGTTTATATAGTTGTTTTTCTGAAGTCCTAAACTTATTATATTCACTATTACAATAGAACTTATCATATTATAAGATATTCCGATCTCTAAAGCTATTTAGACCATTTTCTTTTGAGTTTGATTATTGCACAAAGACTACAAATAAGGAAATAGCTTTTCTAGTCAGCAGACTCACCATCTAGATGTGAGAGAGAGAGACCCCTAAAACTGCAGCAGTTCTTCAGTATTTATTTTAACAGAAACCATGGTGGCTGACTAATTCTTATCTTGATTTCCTATAAATCAAAGTGGGAAAAAAAATGGGAAAAGCACTCCAGCGTGGATGTATTTCCAGGAAGATACCAGTATTTCATTATTTTGTTAGGTGCACTCTCCAAAGAAGCAAATCTGATGAAAACTGCAGTTGAAACTGCTGGGTCAGGTTAAGAAAGAACAACTGTGAGCTGTTTTATTGTGGGCAAGGACACATTCTTAGTAAATAACCAAAATTCTGTGTAGTCGTGAAATTAAGTCTCTCTCTGCCTGACAACTGAAGAACAGCTGCAGCATTTGCGAGACTCACAAAGCTACAGGTACTCAGGAGGCCATTTGCACTCATTGATTTTGTGGATGACTAGAGCCGTCTGTGACTGCACAGTAAAGTTGCTGTACCATGAAAGTGCTTTACACTGACTTCTCAAACATTGAAGAACATCTTGCATGTAAAGTGTGAAAAACTCTATGCCTAAGAGAAGATAGTGTTTTTGCATTGGTTAAGGCACTCCTATATGTACTGTTTGTGTGTCTTTACCCCTGCATCCCCAGCCTTGTACAGTAACTCAAAGATTCCAAGTTGTTGGTGAAAACAAAATAACAAATATTCCTTTTTCACTCTGTGGTGTGGATTGTCGTAATAGTTATTGTCACATATGCACATCTCAGGTGTAGTAAAGCAGCTTAGGACAGCACTAAGAGGCATTTACATTAAATGATGTTTTCTCTAGACTAAAGTCTGAGCCCAGGTCAAGTGTTTCACAGCTCATTCTTACTGGGTATTTAAACAGTATTCACCTACACTGTATGTGGCATCCTACTTTAAGTGAAGATGGAGACCACTCTGTTACTATAATGCAGTGATATGTATATCACACACATACATATACACACATGCATAAACAAACAAATATGTATGCATATATATTTATATATGTGTGCATATATTTATTTATATATGTATGTATTTTACATGTGTACACACAAAGCTGTTTAGATTGTGGCTGTAACTGTGAATCATGTACTATTTGCAATTAACTAATCATTAATGCAGCGAACTCTTGTTAACTGTTTAGAGTCTAGAGTGTCTGAGCAAAGTTTTGAGTACACATCCGAATGCTGTATAATATTTAAAGGCAATAGACAACTTAAAATTGTCCCTCGCTTAGCTGTCATCACTCAGATCAGCAGCAGCAGTGTTCTTGGGTTGAGGTAACTGACACATTAAAGAACTTTCTTCAGAATGGGTCCAGGCAGTAGTCCATTAAATCTAAACATGACTTCACTGTAACTCTTGATTGAAACCCACTGTGGTGGCTTCAGCAGTTGTTTATGATATGTCTTACAGAGTTGTAAGTTTTTCTTCTTTATTATGCAGGATTTCAGTTAGACAAGACAAGCAATGTTAGTTGCTTGAATTGGCTTTTTTTCTTTCTTTTTTTTAACTTAAAGTCTGATCTAGGGCCATTGTGGCCCTCTTTTCTTCCTTTAAAACAATTTAAATTTCTAGCCTTTATATGTGGCAGCTGACCATCAGCTGCTATATACTTCCTCCTGTGAACTGCAGCTTGCACATTGTTACCTCCCATCCCAACCAACCACCCACCCCACCCCCGCTGTCCTTAGGACCACCATCTACAGAGGTGGACATGATGAGGTGGAGCAGAACAAAAAGATATTTTGGATACCAGTTCTGGGGGGAGGGGGTCATATAGGCTGCCTGCAAACTCACATACGACTTTTTGTTGTATGCAATAGCCATGTCCAGATGCATTGGACTGCATAGGTATGTAGTGGTGCTACCAGGTAGCTATTTCCACTTCGAGATATCCCAGACTAGATTTTGTAGAATTAGCATTTAAATTTTATTTTTAAGCCTGTTTAATCAGTTAGTCTGAAGTTCTTGTCTAAGAAATCAGTATTCCTGGGGGTCACCTTGCCACTGAGAAGTTTCTGGTTGACGGGCCTTGGTAACTGTCCTCTTAACAAAGTGTTTTGTGTAGTTTCCATGGCCTTGGCTATGAGCTCTTACTTCATACCTAGGTTTGTCTCATGGAGTCCTTAAATCAATAGATTCAGCTGCATTCTGCTGTGATTAGCCTCAGAGGTCTTGAGTTTGACTGACAGTGAGAGGTCCTGAGAAGTTAGCTTAATTTGTACAACAGTATAACTAAAGCTTTTAGAGGATCATTTGTTAGTTTCTTTTCACTTGAGAAAGTTGGGTTTTCCTGTGCATAGGCAAATTGTTCTAGTTGATAGGCAACTTCTCTTTATTTTTATCATGATGAAGTTGAAAAACAGTTATGGGTTCTTTTTGACCCCTCTCTTTTAAAAATGCAGCTGCTTTTGCAGCTTTTTCCACTGGACTTCAGCTAGTCAGAGCAGCCAGGCAGGAGTTTGATGGTGAGGCCATATTTGTGGAGGGAACTACAGGCTACTTTAATCTAAAGCTAGGGAAGTTTGTTTTGCCAAACAATCCTTAAGGGTCAGTTAAATGCTGCATCATCATCTTTGACAGTATGCCCCTAAGAGTTATCCCATTTGTCCAGGATTTTGGAACTTGTATGGACAGTGACCTAACTTTTGACAAATATGTGTCTACTGTTGTAAAAAAAAAGTCCTTCTATTTTGCACTGCATATAAACAAAGGAATTCTTTCTAGACTTAGGGATGTCACTGTCACCCTTTATTCATATGTGTGTACTAGGCTAATGGCCCTGGAGCCTTTACAAGCCTGGCCCATAGAAGTGCCATGGCATTGTGCCACCCGACATTACTTCCCAGTGCCTCTATTAAGTAGAGCCACTGGAGTGATCTGCGGGGTGAACTTTCTGTTTCCCTTCCACTCATCAAGATTTCTCTTTAAGAGGGCCAGTGAGATGCTCTGCTTGACATGTATGGGAAGTCTATTCCAGAGCATGGGGCAGTCTCTGGGTTATGAACCTGTCCCTCCAGCATGCTCTGTTGATTGTGGTAATGAGGTTGAGGTCTCTGGAGCGTGTGGTGCGGAGGGATTGGGATTTCTTTTGATGTAGCATTTCTAACAAAGCTGGGTCAGACATGGTTTTGTAAGTCAAGAAGAGATTGCCTCTTAGTAGACGATATGAGACAAAGAATAGCTGGAGTTTTTTGAGTCTGTCCATGTAGGACGTGTTTAAGGCCTAGGATCCTCTTTGTGAGGTACTTTTGTGGCCTTTCCAGCTGTTGCATGTGTCTAGTGAGGTACATGTCAAATGGGGCATTATACTCGATGATTGGCCTAATGAGGGAAGAGTAGAGAGAAATAATGACCTCTTTCTTTCTGGATGCAAATCCCTTGGTAATGAGATGTGCTACATAGCAGGACTTTCTGACCTCAGTGGCAATGTTCATAGGTAGGTACTAGGCTATCGCCCTGGAGCCTATATAAGCCTAGTCAAAAAGGTTCCCTGGCTTTCGTCACCCAAGTAGATTATTTTCGTGTGCCCCTGTCAAGCAGTGCTGCAGAAGTGATCCTAGGGGTGAATTTTCTATTTCCCATCCAGTCGTCAAGATTTATCTTTAAAGAGGGCCAATGAGGAGCTTTGCTTGACATGAATGGCTAGTTTGTTCCAGAGTATGGGAAGTCTCTGGGACAGGAATCTGTCCCTCCAGCATGTTCTGTTTATTGTAGTGACAAGGTTTAGGTCCCTGGAGCGTGTGGTTCAGAGAGATTGGAATTTCTTTGAGTAGCATGTCCAACAGCTCTGGGTTTGACATAGCTTTGTATGTTAGGCAGAGATTGCCTCCGAGTAGGTTATGTGCGACAGAGTATAGCTGGAGTGTTTTGAGACGGTCTGCATATGACATCTGTTTGAGGCCTATAATCCTCTTAGTGAGGTATTTCGGTGGCCTTTCCAATTGTTGTAGATGTCTTGTGAGATACATGCCAAACTGGGCATTATACTCTATAATGGGTCTGATGAGGGATGAGTAGAGCGGAACAATGACCTCCTTTTTTTCTAGAGGAGAACCCTTTTGTGATGAGGTCTGCCATGTAGAAGGATTTCCTGACTACTGTGGCGATGTGGTTATCAAAAGAGAGACTACTGTCACACCTGTCTCTTATCACACTTTCAGTGTTTGGTGAGTTACCACCTATGTGGTAGTTCATGGGTACTGAGTTTTTCCCAAAGGGGATAACAGTGCACTTCTTGGCATTGAGCTTGAGGCCATGACTTTGACACCAAGCATCTGTCTCTGTGAAGCCCTTTTGTAGAATGTCTACATCATTAGGTGATTCTATTAAGGCTCCCAGTTTGCAGTCATCTGCGAACTTTGTTAGCCAAAGTCCTGTGTTGGCCTGCACTTCATAGAAGTAGATACTGAACAGAGAGGACCCAGGACCGAACCCTGTGGTACTCCACTCGTAACTGGTCTGAAGTCAGACTTGGAGTCACCTACTTTTACTGTGTGTATTCTGTCAGTGAGCCAGTTGGCCACCCATCTTTTGACATAGGGATTTATGCCCAATTTAGTGAGTTTATCTATAATTCCAGAGTGGGGAATGGTATTGAAAGCCCTGACGAGGTCAAGATAGGCTGTGTGCACTACCTTGCCCTCGTCTACAGCTCTAGTGTCTGCTTCAAAGAAGTCAGTCAGGTTTAGTAGACATGATCTACCTTTTACAAACCCAAACTGAGTGGGGTCCAGGGTTTGGAGGTTACCTATGTCTTTGTTTATAAGCTTCAAGGTGATATGTTCCATGGCCTTGCAGACCAGTCTCGTCAGGCTAATGGAGTGGTAGTTTCCAGGGTCTGTGGTGGCACCCCCTTTGTGGAGTGGGATAACCGTCGCTGTGCGCCATTCAGTAGGCACATAGCCTGAGGAGAGGCTATGATTAAACATGGTACTTAGGTGGGGTGCCAGTTCATTCTGTAGTTCGTGCAGTATGCACCCTGGGATGCTGTCTGGTCCCATGGATGCTGTGTTCTTGGCTTTGGAGAGTGCAGTCTTTACTTGTTCATCCATGATTGCAGGGGCTTTGCATTCTTCCGGTATTAAGATGGACCCTTTGGAGGGTGAGGGGGGGGTAAAGTTAGCAGTGAACCTATCTGCCAGGATGTTGGCAATATCTGTTGGTTCTGTATATTTAGTGCCATTGTGCTCTAGCTCAGAGCAGATCTGAGTGTTGTCATTGAGATTCTTGACATAGCTGTAAAATGTTTTGTGGTTGTCTTTGGAATCAGTGGCAATTTTATTTTCATAGCTGACTTTGAAGGATTTTATGAGGGACCTCAGCTTTTTGCTGAGGCTGACAAAGGAGTTCCTCCAAATTTGGGATTTTACTCTTTTTTGCAACAGCTTCTTCCTTCTGTTGTAGAGTTTGTTTATGGCAGGGGACTACCAGATTGGCTTCTTTTTTTGAAGGATAACGTTTTGGTTCTGTTGGGGATGGCACGATCCATGCACTCGTGTATGGGCTTATACAGTGCATTTGTGTAAGATTCAGCAGTCATACCTCTGTTTTCCATCTGCAGGGTGTTGTGAAGTTTTCCACTTCTGTCTTAAGAAACATGAAGTTGGCTTTGGAGTAGTTTTTGACGGTGGTTTCCTTAATGGGGGTGGGGGTGGGATATGGATGTCTAGGGTGATTAGCTTGTGGTCGGATCTGACCAGCAAGGTGTTGACCTCTGGTGTGGAACACCAGTTACCCCATATTGGTAATGACCAGGTCCAAGGATATTGCTGCCCCTGGTGGGGGTGTGGACAAGCTGATCCAAGGCGATGGAATTTAGGAATTCTGGAAAACATTGAGCGAATGAGTTGGTACATGAGTAGTTTTCCCAGTTGATGGTGGGGGTAGTTGAAATCGCCCATAAATAAGGTATTGGGTTGTACCTTAATATTTTCCAGTATCTTAAGAAATGAAGACTGGGAATCCTGGGGCATGGTGGGGGGGGATCTGTAACAAGCTACAACCTGGATTGCAGTCTTGTCCAGTGTTAGTTCCAGTTGGACAATTTCAGATGCATTATGTTGAGCAACTAGCCTGGAGATGTGGATATCCTTAATGAATATGGATACACCTCCTCCTTTAGTGTTTCAGCCCAGGTTAGGAGGCCAAAAGATGTGGTATGAATTATAGCCTGGTAATGCAGGGGTGTTCTCTGGAGCCTTGAACCAGGTCTCTGTCACTGCACAGATGTCAATGTTCTCCATTTTAAGGAGTGCCTCGAGTGAGTACATTTTGAGGTTTAGACTTCTAGCATTGAGTAGCATTACCCTCAGAGTTGGCTTGCTTGTACCTGTTACGGTGGGGAATTTAACATTTGAACCTTGCCTAAAAAAGGCACTATAGGGGTGGCAAGAGCCTTAGCCAGTATCCAGAATCCCCAGGGCAACTGATGCAGGCAATCTCTGGCAAAGTATCGTGGTCTGTTGACCATGTCATCCCAGGCAGACAGATACTGGATCCCCCACCAGAAGCTTAGCCAATTGTTGAAGTCCGCCATTTTGTCCTTGTACTGTGGTATCATTCTGGGTGATGGCAGGATGCTACTCAGGGCTAGGGTCATACCCTAGGCTCCAAGATCTGAGAGCTCCTCCATGTCTCTTTTCATGTAGTCCAGGGAGGCATGTTTCAGGTCATTCACACCAACATGGACAATGAAAGAGTTGTATTTGTACTTGTTGTGGAGTGACCTGAGTGTGTGCGTTATGTGACGGATCCTGGCACCCGACAGGCAGCTGACAGTAACTTTCTCCTTGTTTAGCCTGGTGAGTGGGACATCAGTGTGCCTGACTATAGAGTCACCTATGACTAGAGTGTTGGGTATGTTGTTTTGCCTTATGGGTTGAGGTTGAGTGGCACACTGCTTTTGTGGGCTATGTGTCATTTGGGTAGTGTATGGGGGTGGTGGTTATCTGCGTTTCAGCTTGGGAGGTCTCTGTTGCTTGGGGAGATTTTTATTGAGAGCCTTCGTGAATGTGGGTGTGTGGTTTGTGTTTCTTTGTGTGGGTTTTGAAGGACTATGTGTTGAGTGTGGTGTGGTGCAGGTGTTAACCTTCTCCTCTTGACTGTCTAGTCCAGTCTTGACTGGAGAGGGCTTGGCTTCCAGTTTGGCTTTATAAGTGCATCTCTCACAGATTGTACTGTTGGGTGGTAGGAGGAGAGGGTTGTCAGTGTACATGAGGTAATTGCTACATTGCCCCAAGATGCCCAGATTCATCAAGTGGACAGGAGAAAACGCCGGGAGCTGACCCATGGACATGCCTGGATAGGTGCTTATTAATTTAAGTACCAAGAACTGTTTTCCTCTTGACAAATGAGGAAAGTCGAGTGCTGTAGTAATTTGTAGTTTATTTAGTGCTTACGAGTTCTGTGCAAATGCTGAGCACAAGAAAACAATTTTGAGTGCTGAAACTAAAAAACTGGCTGTGGTGGTCAAAGGCAAGGTTGCTGTCAACCTGTGTCCCCAGATCTCTTATAAGGCCTTCAGTGTTCAGTGGGCTCCCATCGATGTGGTAATTAGTGGGAACTGAGTTTTTCCCAAAGGGGATGACTATGCATTTTTTGGCATTAAGCTTAAGGCCGTGGTTTCGACACCAGTCATTGGTCTCAGTGAGGCCTTTCTGTAGGATGTCTACATCACTTAGGGAGTTAATAATGGCTACCAGTTTGCAGTCGTCTGCGAACTTGGTCAGCCAGAGTCCCTCCGTGTTGGCCTGGACTTCTAAGACGTAGATGCCAAACAGGAGAGGACCCAGGACTGATCCCTGTGGGACCCCACTTGTGACTGGTCAGCAGTCTGACTTGGAGTCCGCTATTTTCTCACTGTGGGTTCTATCTGTGAGCCAATTTGCAACCCGCCTAGTGATATAGGGGTCGATGCCTAGTTTGGTGAGTTTATCAGTAATTCCTGAGTGGGGAATCGTATCAAAGGCCTTAGCCAGATCAAGGTAGGCTGTATGAACTGCCTTGTCCTCATCCACAGCTCTGGTGACTGACTCAAAGAAGGCAGCCAGGTTGAGCAAGCATTGTTAGGTCAGTCATTGAATATAATTCCCCCTTTGGCATGTATCTGCCCAGACACATGCAACAATTGGAACACCCACAGAGATACCTTACTAAAAGAATACAAGGTCTAAACAGCATGCCCATATGGCCCTGTCACTATACTCTGTATACTACAGACTGCTAAGAGATAACCTGTGTCTGATATACAAGGCATCCTTGGACCCATTACAGATGGATTTACACGGTCAGAAATACTTGATCTAGGGATCTAAACCTGTTCTGCAACATTAACAGAACTGTTTAGAGGTACAGGTATATCTTGCAGAAGATACCGCTGCTATACAATAAACTCCCTATCCATATAAAACAAAGTTCATCCCTGTCCATGCTCAAGTGCAACTTATCTCTGCGAATGGGAAATAGAAAATTTACCCCAAGACTGCCTCATGTACTACTAATGGACAGAGGCAGCTCTTAAATGCTTTATCCTATACATGGGTCCCCTCAAGTCATTTGTGGTATAATCCCAGTAATTTCATTAGGCAGTGTCGTATAGTTAATGCCAATGTATAACCAAATGGGATAGGTTATTTTAAGCACAAAAAGAGAAAATAGCCCACAGTTAGCCTAGTACTTGCCTGTGAACCTAAGAAAATGTATATGGCTGGGCATATTATGGTTCTTGTGATTGCTTGCCTATTATTGTTCCCATGTTCTCATAGCTTGCTTCCCTACCTGAAGGTCATGATCTGGAGAGAAAGGAGTGTTGTTATGTTGGGGTGATGGTCATACCATTGGAGCTTCTTTGGGTTTTAGTTAACAGGACATTATCTGCAGGACTCTCCTGTTGCTTAAAGAGAGTGATTTGCTGAAGAATTAGTGCTGAGTCAGGTTTTTTTTTTTTAACAAGAAACATCTTTATTAAATTGCCGTGTATGACATAGGCTATGTTACATTTATATAAATGACAGTAAACCATAACAACACAATCTCCATTGCAAACATTATACATTCCAAACCGTGCCGACACAACTGTAGGTGTAAACATTTACATCACTCTTAACATATCCAGTCATTGTTAGTCAACCATTGTATAGCTCATTCAAATCCTGCCTTCTTTAAACTTTGTTCCTCCTCTGCATGCATTGATTCCACATTTCCCATTTTTTCTTGTGTAATTTCCTCCTCACTCTGTTCTAAAGATCCCAGTTCCAGTTGTTTTAACACTGTTACTATCTTCACTTCTTCTAGTAAAGTTGGTTTAGACTTTGATTTCCATTTTCTAGTAATTGCTTTTTTGGCAGCCATCATAATTAAACTCAGTAAGGCCTTACTATATCTAGTCGATTCAATGTTTGTATCATAGCTCAAAAAATCATTTCCCTAGTCCCTCCAACTTGCTCATGCAGCATTTCCAACAGAGCAGTCTGCAGGGAATCTTTTAAAGTCTACTAACTCATTACACTCCCAGAAAATGTGTCCCCAGTTCTCTCTCTCTCTGCCCCATCACACCTCCAACATTTGCTGTCTACCTCAGGAAAAATTCTTTGAAGTCTGCTTGGGGTATAAAAATACCTGCGTAAGCACTTCCAGGCAAATATCCGAAATTTTCTAGATTTTGTTGCATGTTTGGGAGACATACATACAACCCCGCATTGTTTCTTTGTGAATTGTTTATCTGATCTGTCTTCCCAGTCTTTCCTAACCTCCTCTAATTGATTCTTATAATTATCATGCAATATTTGATATGCTGTACTAATTTATTCCTTTCTTAATGGCAATGTCTGTTCTAGATTCTGCTAAAAACTCTACCAGCATTGGTCTTTCATTTAGGGCCCCTCTATTTCTTTCTCTTTGCCTATACTCTGATGTCAATCCTTGATATGGAAGGCAATCTTTAGCCTGCATTTCAAATAAGTTCTTGGCATCTTCCCATTCTGTTACCTTTCCCCCTCTAGTTATTTGCTCTCGAGTATCTTGGTTCCTTTGCCAGTTTTCTCCAATATATTCCTTCTTGCCTATTGTCTGTATCCTTAATTGCAGTCATCCCTATCGGCAGAATCTCCTTTCCTTGGCTTAGTTCTTAGAAGACCTTCTGCTACTTTATGAATATAATATTCTGTATTATTATTGTTGTTCTCCTTAAAGGTCTGCATCCAAAATCCCAGTCTCTCCCTGTTACTTGAGCTTCCCCTTTGTTTCAGCATCATCTTTTTCCACTTTGAATTTCTGCTTGTGCTATGTATAGGAGCCTTAACTGTGTTGCTCTGAAATACTCCTTCAACTCAGGTAATCCCAATCTGCCATGTTCTATTGGAAGAATAAGCTTATCCCATTTGACTCATGCCATCTTCCCCTCCCATATAAAATCCTTCAGCTCTTTATTAAATGCTATATACAACTTCTCCTCTGATTGGTAAAAATATGGCTGACCAGTGTATAACACTAAAGGGACTAAAAACATTGTAACTGTTTGTATCTTACTGTCAATAGCCATATAATAGAGCTTCAGTTTTCTCAGTTTTTGTATTATCTTTTGCTTAGTCTCTTTCCACATATCTTTAGCTGCCACAGCAGTATTATTTTTAATCCGCCCTCCCAAATATTTCATCTTATCATGTCCCCATGAATATTGCTGAACCAATTCATTTGTGGGTACATAACTTTTGATGTTATGTAGTCCAGTCTTGCCTGCATTCTTACCTGTGGGTTTGGAGCCGAACCTCGGCTCCGACTCGGCCATACTCTAGCTCGAAGTTTTTCAATTGGCTGGGCTAAGAGGTATCCCATACTGCACTGCTCCCTTTCCCCAGAAATCATTTGCCGCTCGCAAAGCTCAGACATGGTCTCGCTCTTGGCTGTGACTAAGTATTACTTTTGTGTCTTAATTGACTAATTTTTTGCTCCAAAAGCTATTTTCATAGCTGTATCTGCGTGTGTTGTGGTTGTTAAGCAGGTTTTGCGCTCCTTTTGTTTCTTTATCTACTTTACTGGTATCCCGTCAGCTACCTCCCTGCGAGCTAGACCCATTTCAGTTAGAGGACCTAGTCCTCCCTTGGTTGTCTGTTTCCCTTCTGTGTTGTCTTGTGCTTAGGTACCTATCCCGTCCGGGCTAGGACCATTTAAGTTAGAGGACCTAGTCCTTCTTAGTGTTGTTTGTCCTTCAGGACCATTTGAATTATAGGTCCTGGTGTGTTGTCTGTAGTTTTAGTTGTTACCGCGCTTTTTGCTGGTTAGTCTGTGGTGTCGTATTTAGTATCCTGCCTACTATGTCTAAAGATACTAAAGAACATAAGCCTTCAGGCTTCAAGAAGTGTACTAAATGTGGGTACAAGATGGCTATTACCGATGGGCACTCTGTATGTGTTTATTATTTGGGGGCTATACACCTTCAGGAATCTTGTGCTTTTTGTCATGCGTTCAGCCCCCGTGTTCTTCAAGAATGGAAGAACAAGCTGATACTGAAGGGTCTACTGAAACCCTCCTTTGAGGAAGATTTAGAGAGGTCTTCTAGTGCTAAGTCCTCTCCTGCCAAAACATCTAAAGCAAAGAAACGTTCTCCGGCTCCGCCTGTACTATTGGAGCCTCCTGAGAAAGTTACCAAATCTACTGTGGCATCCTTGGCTCCCCTGTCTTTGGTGCCGAAGGAAGTTTCTGAAGCTACAGGTCCTACATCGGCTCTCAGTTTTTCAGAGCCAGTTACGGAGAGGCTAGCTCGGAGCCGGTCTCCAGTTTTTAGACCGGTCTCTCCTCCTCGCAGGTCTCCTTCTGAGAGGAGGTCTAGATCTCTCACCTTGTCCTCTAGGTCCTCCAGGACACTCTCTGATGTAGATGTGGATAGAGTGGTGCAGAGACTGCTCCAATCACCGGTGCTGGCTAAATTGCTTTCGGCTCCAGCCCAGTCAGCTCTGGAGCCAGTCACCCATCCATCATCGATAGATCCTCCGAGCAAATCCCAGCCTTCAGAGGCAGAGCAGTCGGTGCCGTATGATGCTTCTAGGTCGGCTCCGATGGCCCATCCCGGCTTGTTGGCTCCGATCTCAGCTCCGACCCCGTCGGCTCCGTCCACGGGGTCCAGGACTCATGGTTCCTCGATCGGACCCGAAGGCTCTTCGGCTCCCAGCCTCCCACTCGGTGCTTCGGCTCGAGTGAGCCAGACTCTTGCTTCGGGCCTTGTCCCCTCTGCTCCGAGAGATTCCACCATTAGTCGATCTTCGGAGCTGGGGGGACCAGCTTTCGAGGTCATGCGGAGCGTGCTGGCCAGGTCCTCAGCTGCATCATACAGTTCTGACACTCTTCCCCCTCCAGCCCCGGTAACAGTCTCTGATTGCCCTCTGTCTTTGGACAGCAGAGACCCAAGGCCTCAGGAGACACCCTTGAGTAGTTCCCCCATTTTCTGAGGGCTCACCAGAGTTTGTGCCTGAGGAGCCCCCCAGAAAAAGAATGTGCAAGAGGAAGCACTTAGACTCCCAGGAAGAGTCTGTCACATCAGACACTGACCTCGAGGAATCAGAGGGGTCCCCCAAGTCATCCTCTGTGGATATCTGCTTTTCTGATATCCTAGAGATCTTGAAACAGAGAGGCGACTGACCGTCAAATCCCCCCTCTGAAGAGGAGTCAGTGTTCCTGAAGGCCTTTGGGGCTCAGCCTTCTGCCTCCTGGGTCTCTCCACCCTTCGATGAACTCCTGGATCTGGTTTGTCGTAGGGTGTGGGAAACCCCTGACACTGTGGAACCAGTCCCCAGGAGACCCAATAAATTTCTGTCCTCCCCTGCTGACAAAGACTTTCTTACGAAAGGCGGCCCAATAGATGCCATGGTGGTGGCAGCTTCCACCAAGAAGGAACTGGCTGAGACTTCATCTACCGTCCATCCCCCTAACAAGGAGTCTAGGACCATGGACCGATATGGGAAGCATATGTTTTCTTCAGCGGCCTTTACTCTGCGGTCGCTGAATGACTTATCACATTTTACAAGGCTCCAAAGAGATCTCCTGAAAGAGCTTGGAGATACTCTGCAAGGTAAGATATCTGACGCAGTGGCTCAGAAGGTCAATGTTCAGATGTCTACCTTAAATTCTATAGCTAACTCCTCCATGAGGCTGATCTCCTACACAGCCACAGGAGCGAGTAAGGCAGCGAGTTCCAGAGTCTCTCTCAGGAGACACTCCCGGATGCGCCTTTCTAATTTCGTGGAGGCCTTTAAGTCTACATTCACCAACGCCCCTTTTGATGGTTCCTCCTTGTTCAGAACCAAGGTGAAAGACACTCTCACTAGGTCCGAGCAAGAGGGTAAAACTCTGTCTGCCGTGGGAGTCTGTTTTTCCATGCCTTCTAGACCTTATCCCAAGAGCCAGAGGGGTGGGAAAATGTGGTTCAAGAAATCGCAGAGATTTTTTCCTGACATACAAAATGAATCCCCCTGCAGGGGCAGGGGAGGGGGTGGCAACTCAGGTAGACGTTGCCCTAGATGCAGAGGAGGCCCGCGTAACCAGGGAGACAGCGATTCCTTTCATGGTCCTTCCTACCAGCGCTCTTGATTTGAGGCGCGACTGCTCTTCTCCGGAGCCAGTCGGGGGTCGCATCTCACTATACCCAGAAGCCTGGCAGCGTATCACTCAGGACCAGTGGGTATTAAAAATTATTTCCGGAGGATATCACATTCCACCCCCCCCCCCCGACGATCAAAAGAATCCCAGATGTTCCACCCAATCAAAGGGATTCCGCAGCTTCAGAAATTCAAAAGCTGCTAGAAAAAGGAGCCATCCAGCATGTCCCCTCAGACCAGCTCAGATTAGGGACTTACTCTAGATTCTTTTTGATGCCAAAAAGAACAGGGGACCTGAGACCCATCTTGGATCTCAGCCGCTTAATCCTCCACGTGAAGAAGTCCAAGTTCCGAATGGTCACATCGCAATCTATTCTCCCATTGTTGGGAAAAGAAGTGTGGATGTGCTCCATCGACCTCAAGGATGCTTACTACCATATAAAAATGGACAGGACATGCAGAAGTCACCTATGCTTCTGGCTGGGAGCCAGTCATTTACAATTTTGAGCCCTGCCCTTTGGTCTCACCACAGCTCCCAGGGTGTTCACCAAATGCATGGCAGTGGTGACAGCTCACTTGAGATGTCAGGGATTCCAAGTGTTTCCGTACCTTGATGATTGGCTCCTCTCTGCCACCGCCAGGCATGTACTACTACAGACCAGAGACGCCACGATCAATCTGTGTCAACAATTGGGTGTCACTGTAAACTGGGAAAAGTCTGCCTTATCACCCTCACAGCGTGTCACCTTTATAGGCGCTGAGTTAGACACCGTGCGCATGAGGGCATTTTTACCTCAAGAAAGGATTCAAGGTTTGCAACAACAGGTTAAACGCATTGCTCCCTTTAAAGAAAGTGAAGGCAAAAACAGTTCTGAAATTATTAGGGACGATGGCCTCAACAGTTATTCTGGTCCCTCTTGCGAAGCTACACATGAGGCTCCTTCAGTGGATGCTCTTCGCCCAGTGATTTCTACAAAATATGCCGCTTTCTCATCTCATAATGATCACAGACAGGTGCAAGCAGGATCTACGCTGGTGGCTTCACACCAGCAACCTCAATGCGGGGAAACCCTTCATTCCATCCCCTCCTGTTGCCCCAGTGACCACGGATGCCTCCCACTTTGGGTGGGGGGGGCATTATCTCGGCAGGACAGTCTAAGGCATGTGGCAAGAATACGAGATGCATCTGCATATCAATGTCTTGGAGATGAGAGCAGTGCTACTAGCGTTGCAAGCACTGCACAGCTTTCTTCCTCTCGGGACTATTGCGATCCACTCAGACAATATGTCGGTGGTGTGGTATCTGAACAAACAAGGCGGAACCAGATCTTACCCCCTTTGCAAAGAGGTCATGCGAGTGTGGCAGTGGGCAGTGTCTTCCCAACATTTTCTTGTAGCAACACACATTCTGGGGAAGTCCAGTGTGATCGCCAACAGGTTGAGCAGAGCTATTCTTATGCCTCACGAGTGGTCCCTGAACAGTCAAGTTGTGGAGCAGATTTTCCGCAGATGGGGTCAACCTTGCTGCGACCTATTTGCCAATCCCCTTAATACCAAGTGCAGCAGCTACTTCACCCTTATTCCCCCTCAGGGGGAGTCACGCAGGGATGCTCTGGTCCACGATTGGCCCCCCGGTCTACTATATGCCTTCCCTCCTGTTCCTCTGACAAAGGTTATTCAGAAAGCACAATCCTTGGGAAGCAAAATGATTCTGATTCCTCCACACTGGCGTCGTCAAATTTGGTTCCCCTTTCTCCATCCCTATCTTATGGACGCACCCTGGATTCTGGACCCACAACCAGACCTACTGACTCATATGGCAGGGCAGTTCCATCCCTCTCTTCAAACCCTCCGGTTGACAGCCTGGCTACTCCACTTCCATCACTGATCAGGTTTCATCGCTTTTCTCCGGAAGTGGTTCATATTCTGTCTTCTTCCCATAAGCCTTCAACCAGGAAGATTTATTCCAGTAAATGGAAAAGATTCTCTGTATGGGCTCATGAAAGGCAAATTGATCCTTACACAGCCCCAATCTCTTCAGTTCTGGAATTTCTTTCCATGCTTTTCAATCAAGGCTCAGCAGATGCTACCATAAAGGTCCAGTTGGCAGCTATTTCCACTTTTCACGTTGCCAATGAACCCAGTTTAATGGCACATAGACTTTGTAAGACTTTTTTGAAGGGCACTGTGCTGCTTTGCCCTCCAGTCTTTGAACCGGTTATGCCTTCATTGGCATCTAAATTTTGTGCTACAATGCCTCACCACTTCCCCCTTTGAGCCTGCAGCTACTTGTGACATGAAATATTTGACTTGGAAAACTATCTTCTTGGTAGCCATCACTTCAGCCAGACGTGTCTCAGAGCTCCAAGCCTTGTCAGTAAGAACGCTGTACTTGATTTTTCACAGGGACAGGGTTTCCCTCAGACCAAACCACTTCCTTTATGCCAAAAGTGGCTTTGGTTAGTAATGTCAACCAGTCCATTGAACTGCCTGTAGTTTTTCCAGAATTCTCTAATAGGGCAGAGTTCAAATTTAACCAGTTGGATGTTCGCAGGTAGTTGCGCTTTTATTTACATAGAACGAAGGATCTTACAAAATCAGACCAGCTGTTTGTCTCATTTTCAGAAAACAAAATTGGGTCTCCTGTTTCCAAAGTAACTTTGTCTAGATGGATCTTTGGTTGTATTTCCTTCATTTATGCCTCAGGTGGTAAGGATTTACCATTTGAGTGAAGGCTCATTCTACCCGATCTATGTCTACCTCTACAGCATTTCAGGCCAGGATGTCTATGGATGATATTTGTGCTGCCGCTACATGGGCATCTCCTCACACCTTTATTACTCACTACAAATTGGATTTGGTATCTTCCTTTGGTTCCACAGTGCTCAGGAGTATTTTCCACTGAGCCTCCCAGGGTTCAGGTGCTGGGGACACTGTCCCACGGGTAAAAATGTAAGCGAGATTAGACTACATAATATCAAGAAGTTATGTACTCACCATAACGTTTGATGTATGTAGTCCATCTCACCTCACATTCTTACTAACCCCCCTCCCCTCCATCCCCCATCCTGGAGGACCTAAAGGTTAGTTCTGGTTTCAGTACTCCTTTCAGTATTGGAATGTTTTTTCCTTCTTTGTGTCACATGGATGAAGGGGAGTGATTGTGTGATTGAGCTTGCAGCAAACAAGATCTGGGGAAAGGGAGCAGTGCAGTATGGGATACCTCTTAACCCAGCCAGTTGAAAGACTTCTAGCTAGAGTATGGCTGAGTCGGAGCCAAGGTTCGGCTCCGATCCCTCGGGTAAGAATGTGAGGCGAGATGGACTACATATATCGAATGTTATGGTGAGTACATAACTTTTTGTTTTTGCTTCATTAATTTTGTATCCTGAAAAGGTTTGAAACTGTTTCAGTATGTTCCACAGCAGTGTAATGTCCCTTCCTGGTTTTGTCAGGTATAAAATAATGTCATCTGCAAACAGAGCCAGCTTTTCTTGACTACCATACCAATTATATCCTTGAGTTTCGAACTCCCTTATTTTCTTTGCCAATGATTCTAAATGTAATGCAAATAAAGGGGAGAGAGGACACCCCTGCCTGGATTCCTCTGCTCAAGGAGAGATCATCAGAAAGGACCCCACCCCACCCACTTTAATTTTCTTCTCCGATCCCTCATATATCCTCCTAATTAACCTTATAATTCTATCAGGGAATGCAAATGCTTCAATCGTTCTACTCGTAAATTCCCATCTTACTCTGCAAAATGCTTTCTCTGCATCAAGACCCAAACTATCTGAGTCAACTTGTCTTTCCAGCTTTCTAATATTTTTTCTTCCTGCTATTTTTATCTTTGTCAGTGGTTCCTTATTTCAGTAATTATTGAGTTTCTTGGTTCACTTAACTTGGCACCTTCATTTATGTTTTGATTTTTGCTTCTTTTTTTCATTGCATAAGTGGCTGCAGCTTTTTAACTGTCATTGTTTTATTTGTTTCTGTTATATTATTTGTTTACTAACGATGTATGCTTTACTGTGTCTGCAACTTTGTGCCTAAATATTGTATCTGTGCTTTGGAGATTTGAATGTAAGTGAAGATTAAATTGCACCTTGTTGGCAGAGCTGAATGGTGCATGTTTTAGTAGAATAGCTGTCAGCAGCAGTTAAAAGAGGCACTGGGTCCTGGTAATGCAAGTTACAATCTGAAAAATGAATGGTTTTGCGTATATGGTGGCTCCATAAACTCAACTGACCAGATTTTTGCCTCATATGTTTGATCTGTTCCACATAAAATTTGTGATTTTCTGGCAAATCACTGAGGACTGAAGTCAATAAATGACATAAATTGCAGTTTCAGACTTTATAGCCTTCAGGAAATGCATGCTAATATAAATCCTGTTCTAGCAAAGTTTATCAGAGCAGTATTTAAAAATCTCTCCCTATTTTTGGGCCTGTGCCCCCCATACACTATTTTAGGCTTTGTCCCAATTTCTTGCAGTAGCAGGTTGAGAGGTATGGATGGCTTACATTTGCAACAAGTTGATTTACTGTTCCTGATGTGTCATTTCCCACACAATTCTCTGTGTGACTACAGCATTGAACCAGATGCAAGCGTAGCTTACAGGGGCTTTAGAAGACTCGGAATAGTAGGATTCCTAGGATGTGTTGACTGTGGTTAACCTTCAGAAAACATAATAGGGTTGAATGTTATTTACAAAACTGTTGTAGTGACTAGAGGCAAGCAATCATAAAGTAAAATATTAGCAGGAAAATGTTGCACGTTTCCTGTTATCTTGCTCTGAAATTCGTTTTTTTTTTTTCTTCAAGGCCTCTGCATGTTGCTGCTCGCAATGGACTAACACTAGTTGTTCAGGAACTATTAGGAAAAGGAGCAAGTGTACTTGCTGTAGATGAAAATGGTAAGGTTTATACCCTTTTCAAGGCACTAACCTGCTTAAATATTGCTGATAATTTAAGCTAGCTCTTGTACTTGTCTTAGCTGTACTATTATTACCTTACTTTAAGGATGATTCTTCAAACACATAATCCATCTTGGACTTCTTAATGTTTATATTTCCTTTTCAAGTGGTAATCTGCTATGTGGCATTTGGTGTTGCTGTGTACCTCATGTGCATGTAATAGTATATACATTTAATTTATTATTTATTAATCAAATGACTGGCCCAGGGCCTTTTTCAGCTGTGACCCAACCCAGAAGGCATTAAGAGTAGGTATCTGTGGACCATAAAACATAAAACATTGTATAATACTGCGAGATGTCTGCTTAAAACAGAACATCTCATTTCAGTATGAGAAATGTTCAGTGATGCAAAAGAATACTAATGAATACTTTGCCCAGTGCATAACACAAAAAAATAGAAGTGTAAAAATAAAACTGAGTTTGCACAGAAGCTTAGGTAGGAATGCACATCAGACATGTAGTAGAGCAAATTAATTGATTAAATGACTGTTAATTGAAATGTTAAAAAAGGATTTTGTATGCAAGCTTTTGTAAAGGATATTAAATTAGCAGGAGGATGTACTAGTATACAAAATGAAAAATTGTTGTACTTAGATGAAATACAAAGTGTACAGACAAGTTAATCACAATATAATTAGACTTGAACTTATTTTAATGGTGTGGATAGGGGGTCTATATTTCATTGACAAACACTTAAATGTTCGAATCTGTAAAGGTCGACCTTTAGAGATTGAACATTTAAGTGTTCGAAAATGTAATAAAAGAAAAAAAAAGGTAAACTGAAAGGGTTTTAGCAGGGGGACAAGCCCCCACACCCCCCTACTTAAATATACAAACTCCGAGATCGCACTTCAGTGCACGGCAGAGCGGAAACAGGAAATTTCCCATTCCCTACACTGTAGTGCGATCTTGGAGTTGGTATATTTAAGTTGCGAGGGCTGTGGGGGGTGCAGAGGGGCTTGCCCCCCTGCTTTACACCCTTTAGTTTTTTTGTTTGTTTTATTTATTTTTTTAATTTTTAAAGATATTCGAACACTTAACTGTTCGATCTCTAAAGGTTGACTTTTAGAGATTCGAACATTTAAGTGTTCGTTTATCTAATATAGACCCATGGATGGGCACATTTTGTGTACTGAACTGAGAGAAATAAGCTAAGAGGAGGTCAGAAGGGTGTTATAATAGAATTATATGTTTTGGGGATTGAAGAAAAGAGTAAATAAGATATGAGTAGGTTGTATTTTAAGGGAATGAGTGGGATTGGGAGAGAGAGTAGGGAAATAGTAATAGTCTTTACATTGACATGACTTATTTAGTTGGGAATTAAGTTGCTTTATAAAGTGGGCAAGTGTATGTAAATTTCTTATTTTAGTAGGCACGGGATTCAGTTTTGCAGGGGCAAGTTTATAGAATGTTTTTTTAGTTGTAGCTAATGTAAATGGGGAGGGGGGCAGAAATTTGTACCAGAGTTATGAGTTTAGTATGAATACTGATGAGACGCTGATGGGCAAAGGAGAACAGAAGGAAAGGAAGAGAATTTTGTATGTAAAGGAGGCAAAGAACGAAAGGTGCCTCTTTCTGAATTTGGTAGAAAGCTTGAGATCTAATGAAGGTATACCAGTGATGTCTTGTATGTGAAACATTAATGAAGTTATGGATTTTATTAAGAACCCTTTATAGAGAGAGAGATGGTTTGTGAATTAGAGAGGGATGTAAGAAGAAGGGTGTATTGAAGCTAAGGAATAAGAATGTTTTATTAACTGTTGACTGTTTCCTCAGGGGAAAGGAAATTGGTTATAATGTATGCAGCTTTTATTTTAAGAAAGCTAAAAATTAATGTTTCACTACAGAAGTTCAGGTTTATGGAGTGGTCAAGATTTATACCAAGTATTTATGAAAACTGGTTCAGTGGGTGCCCCAGTGAGTGGAGATGATATTGATTTTTGTCTTAATGTAGTAGTGTCATCCTGTGGGTACTAAACCAAGTATAAACTGTATTGAATTTATTTTGAATTGAATTAGTGTTTGAAGTAAACTGAAGCAGTAGAAAACTCTTAGAGCAGATATATGAATATCAATTACTGGAGGAGATTGAAAAGAATTACTCCATTAGGGTAATAAAGCCCCACAAGGGTGTGTGGGGGTTTTGTTTTATTTGACAATCTAAACTACTCAGGTGAAATATTAAAAATTTTAAATGAAACAGGCTGCTACATATCAACCTCCACCAATGAGATAAATCTTTCATACTTCAAAATAGACCAGTATTTGTAAGATAGTCTATTTCAACATGGTATGGATCTTGATATGTACAATTTTTTGAAAAGTCCTAACCCAGTAATACCAGTCATTTTTGGAATCCCAAAAATTCACAAGAGCCTAGTCAACCCACCTTTCAGGCCAGTTATCTCAGCAGATGGCTCAAAAACATATCCACTTGTAGTAATGGTGGATAGGATTATAAAATCTGTGCAGAATTTAAATACCCACATGATTCGAGACTCATGGGATTATGTGGGAAAGTTAAAACTTGATTGCTGGGACAAAAATATTGTTTTCCTGTCGACGTCTAGATGTATTCTCCTGCATCCCCCAGGATATAGGGTTAGAATTATTTTATGAGGCATTAATTGATTAATTTGATTTTTTGACAACAGGCAAATTAGGATATTAATGGAATATATTGAAGGTAATATTGGTGAACAACTACATTTGGTTTGAAGGTGAGATTTCAAGCAGATAAAGGGCGTGGCAATGGAGGCTGCACGTGCCCCCATTTTTGCAAATTATTGATGCTTTTCTGGGAAAGGCGCTATGTGTTTTCATCTGAATATCAGAAATACATGGAACGCATCGAATTAAGAGAATTGATATGGTAGCTAAGGTTAGAGTCAACACACTCCCCCAGCATTCATGACTGTACTTCCTTGGTTCCTGTCCTAAAGTAAAGAGCTAATAAGCTATGATCTATTTTGAACAGTTCAATTTGTAGTTTAAAATATATACAAGTATTTATTCAACATCATACATTTATTCATTCATAAATTTGTGTTTTTACTTATGCTATTGTATCCATATACATTCATTATATTTCAGCTTTTTATAATATTTTTCTAAATAATTTATTTGTTGTATTTATGTATTTAATATTTACCTGCACAGTTTTTGAGATGACAGTATTAAAACAATGGTTTTACTCTGCCTGTTTTTTTCAGTAAGATTTCCCTTTAAATAAGTGTTTTTTTCAATTAATTATTTCACTTGACTCTTATTGTATTGGTATACAGGTAAACACTGGCTATTGCTGTTTTATTCTGAAGAAGTCCATGTTTTATTGAGGACAAAAAGCTACTTGCAAATTAAAGACTTAATTCGTTAATTGTTCTTGGTGTTCTTGGATTATTCAATTAAGTAGGCGTTTCCTTTCTGGAGTTGTTTTTTTTCCCCCTCATACCAGGTAGAATTTACTTTTTGATTTTAGCCTTTTGATAAGGAGCAAATCTCTGAGAACCCTACCAGTGGAGTGTCTATGAAAATGGAGGAAAGGGGAATAATCATGCAGAATGACAAGCAATTTTTTCAATACCTTCTCCTGCCGTGGTGTGACAGGAATTAGCCATCAAAACCAGGTCCCTGTTATGGCAGATAAAGGTATAGGTAAATAAGCAAAAGGGAAAAAAAGAGCATAGTTTCAGAATTGTCTAAATAGTCTTTGACTTGAGGTAGCCAGGGTTGAAGTGAGGTACTCATATTCATAATTCTTTCCTGCCTTTTCCCCTTACTATTGCTAAGGCCTTTGGACTGCTCACATTTCAGTTGTGAAGCCCTTTTTCTTCTTGTTGCCTCTTCTGATTATTCTTTGCTCTCTCTTTCTCTAGCTTTATAGCTATTCTTTTAGCTTTCAGGGGTCGTACTGGAATACATTTGGCAAAAATTATCTAAGATGGCACAGGTGGCATCCTGCTTAATCCTTGAAATGACATGATGTCCTGGGGGGGGGCATCCAGAACCCAGACAGGTAAGGGTTCTTAGCTCTAGAAGTTGGGGCAGACATCCAGATTACTAAACAGTGAATCCAGTCAGGCATGTAGTATTATGATAAGTTATGCTTTTTGGCCATGGAGAGAGTGAAAGAGGTCATGAGTTTGGCAGTTACAGTGAGTGTGCTGCAGAGAGTTCAAGTTTGGATTTTTCTGTCTTCTGGGCTTATCAGCATCCCTGAACTTCTCCCTGATTCTAAGGGGGTCTACAGTGGCACCAGTGTGACCTTAAATTATCTTTAAAGTTCTGCCATTAGTGTAATGTGGTCTATGTGACATGGGTCCTCTATATCTTAAGTAGCTTCTGATTCCCTACTGGCTAGTTAGGTCCATGGGTTTGTTGGAGGTTTCCAGAATAAGTTTAATGACATGTGGTACTCCCACATATCTCTGAAACCTCTTTCTCCAGTGGATTAGGAAGAGCTGTGCTCTGTCAGGTTTTTAAAAAGTTTTTTTTAAGACTCATGTGTATAGTTTAACATATCCATCCATCCACAACACCCTTTTCCTCCATTTTTGCACATGTGATCAGGGTGTCACATCAACAGTGGCCATCGTATACAGCCAATGTTGATGTTTAATCCAGCACTCACTTTGTTTGTTTTGATTTTATTTCCCACATATTTATTGTAGAGCCGTGGTGGTGCAGCGGTAGCGTTGTCGCCTCACAGCAAGAGGTTCTCCCGTTCGATTCTCGGAGCACCTTCTATGTGGAGTCTGCATGTCCTCCCCGCGGTCGTGTGGCATTCGAAAGACATGCGTGAATGGGCGTGCCTTCGTTGAAGGTTGGGCGTTGAGCTGGCACCTCGGAACCGTAAAAAATCTACTGCCAATCATTAGTGGACCTGAGTTCCACTGTGGCGACCCCTAACTGGGAAAAGCCGAAAGAAGAAGAACAACATTTATTTTAAAGTCTGTTTTCATGTACTGCTATGTCTGCTCTTTTTCAGGTTTTATTTGTAGGGCACTTGATTACAAGCACTTTAATAAACCTGAACTTGCATTTGCACCTTTACGGATGTGCATATTTCAGTGGGTACAGTGCCACCACGTTCTCATGGATCTTCTGATTTCAAAACCCCATTGCAGAGTCTTGGAGTGGTGGTCTGTTTGCAGCAACCTTCAAGGTGGGGGGTCTCCTTTTTCTGTACCTGAAGCTATCACAGATTGTGACAATGAATGCTGTGCTATTGACATGGGGCTCTCATTCTGTTTCCTTCAACTTATGGGAAGTGATTCACTGTGCAGAATAGGGCTCCACATCATTCACTTAGAGCTTTTTGCATGTCTCTTGGCCCTATTGGCTGTGAAGGGGAAGGCTGCTTTCAGGGCCTCTCTTGATTTTACTGATAACTAGTCTATCATGTAGTACCTAAGCAACCAGGATGGCAGGGGTATTGCATGTTTAGCAGTGGGCCACAGACAGAGCTAGCACTATTTTGGTGGTTTGTACTCCTGCCAAAGTGGAACTGGCTGAGATGCTACTGCATTTTTGTTCTGAAGCTAGAGATTTAGGAGCCTTGTAGGACATGCCAGAGGTCAACCTTGTAGGACATGCCAGAGGTCAACCTCTTGGCCACCCATAAAAATTTAATTCTCCCTTCTGCCAGTAGAGCAGAGCAAGAGTCGCTTTCTCCAGTGCCAAAAAGCATAACTTATCATAATACTAGATGCCTGACAAGATCACTGTTCAATAATCTCAACTACTGGATGTCTGCCCCAACTTCTACATCTTGTGTCTTCCTACCATTCCCTCTGATTGTGTGCCTGATCCACAAAGCACAGGAAAGAAAGACCCAAACTAATTTTTCTCACCCCTGGTGACCAAGATATGTATGGTTTCAGGCTGTTAGGTTACTGACATTATAGGAAATCTTTCCAGTTCTACTAAAGTACAGTAGTTGTTTCCCTACACAGATGAGATGACCGCTATAAAGCCTGGGATTTGATGTAGATCTTCTGATCCTACAGAATTTTTGATGTGGAGTTAGAAATGATTGATGTCACTGGGAAATTTTCCTCCCAACAGATGTACTCTTCCAAATGAAAGAAGTCATTCTTTATTTGTGAAGAGAATTATTCCATGCTACACCCAGTACAACTGCAAGATGTTCTCAAGTATCTTAGGCAGTTGTATGGTTTGACTGTCAGTTATTAAATTATCATGTTGCATGTGTTGCTTGTTTCTGCTCATCATAGCCTTGTGGAGGAAAAAATTGCAGCCAAATACTTGTTGGTAAAGTAGTTGCTTAAAGGGGATGCATATGTCTGCCTGTCTTTGACGACCACCCCTCCCCTTGAGACCTGAACTTCTTGTTCATGGGGTGGCGCAGTGGTAGTGTTGTCACCTCCGGTTCAGTTCTTGCTGGAGTGCCTTCTGTGCAGAGTCTGCATGTCCTCGCTGTGTTCGTGTGGGTTTTCTCCGGGTACTCCGGTTTCTCCCACAATACAAAAACATGCATCTGGAGCATTTCTCCCTGGGCCTCCGCTGAAAATTGGCTTTGTTCCAAGTCAGACTTTTCCAGTAAACAAATGTTAAATAAAATAAATAAATGTTTGAAAGGACCTGAACCACATTGCATTTGAACTTGCAGGTTTGGTGGATTTGAACTTGTTCTTCTGGAAAGCACTTTGAATGATGGCTTTCACCTCTGCCTGTTGGATCTCTGAGCTTCAGATCCTTATCTGGTTTGTCACAAAGACTGGATGTCACTTTCTGTATTTCTTTCTAAAAGTGATGGCAGCATCGTTTCTTAAACCAGTTTATTCACCATCTTGCTTTCTTTTCAGAAACAAACCAGAGGAGAATGAGCTAGATGTGTGCACCTCCACTTCAGGTTCTTTCTTTTGTGAGTTTAGGAACAAAATAGCAATTTGTCTCATTTACTGTCGGGAAGGAATGGCAAACAGTTGACTATTAAGCTTTTACTGAACTGCTAGCTGCATTATATTTTGCCATAGTGGGGCAAACTACAAATGGAAAATGCTGCCATCAAAGGTGCAATCCATTATGGTTGTGGTAGAATGTATTCTTGCTTCAGGAATATCGCCCTAACAGATATTTGTGTCATGACCACTTAGTTTTTCATTTGTAACTTCAGGCATTATTGCTTGGACCTTGACTCCAGAAGTCTGCCATCCTTTATCAATTCTTGTCATTTTTATTAAGACCCTTTGGCAAAAATGTAGGAAGCAATTGTTTGATGCTTTATCTGATCTGGCCTAAAAAGCAAGAAATCCTACTTGGATTGTAATCAGAAGGATCTTTGCCAAACAATTCATATGACTAAAGGAAACCACTGGAGGGCAAATTCTGTGATTTTCTCCAAGCCTTTCCTTTCTGTGCCCACTTCAGTTTCTTGTTTGTCTGTCTGTGAGATTAACAGAAGGAAGTGTACAAGCATAGAAATTAGACTTACCTCCTCAATTCTTTTTTGTCACCTAAAGGGACTGCACACCACTCCAGCATACATCTCAACTGTCCAGATTTTCGCTTCATATTCTCAGTCTGTCCCAAAGTGTTGTGGCAAATCATGTCACTAAATAATGATATGAATTTGAGTTTCAGACTTCATCCTTCAGAAAATGCATGTTAACACAAGACATGCTGTTCAAATTTCTAAGGTTATAAGAGCAATATTAAATATTAATATTAATATCAAGTTTTTCCTTATTTTGTGGCCTTTGTTCCCCCAATTATTTTAAGCTTTGTCCAGATTTCTTGTGCTGCAGTTGGCTGGGCACATGGGTAGTTTGGAGTACAAGCTTTTTTTTTATATCATTTATTCTCAGTTCTAGTGTGATGTCCTTCCATTTTACTGTTGTAGTATTCTTATAATAGGGATCCCCTGCCAAGGGCAGCCTGACGTCCAGCCAGTATACCAAAGCCTTTAGGTTGCTAAGGGTACACTGTATGTCACACAAATGCTCCCATCGTACAGGGTAGGGCATAAAGATGGCATCTAGATATACCATCTTCAGAACTTCTTTGCTACCAGTCCGAACACCATCTTCCATCATCTGTCTGAACGCTTGCTTTGTTTGCTAGTTCACTAAGCCATCTTTCAGTTAAGTGCCCCATTGGGGTTTTGCTCTCATCCTTTTTTCCTTTGTTGCTTGTGGGGTTCATGTCATCTAGCAAGGGTAAATGCTAGTGTGGGAGACAGAGTCCCCATAAAGACCATCACGAGCAGTGTTTATTTTGTCCCGAAGACTCTGCATGGTCAGCTTTCCTTGTTGGCTATGTATTTAGAAAACAAACATCTTAAGGTTTTGGCAAAAGACGCTATGGAAGGAACTTCCTGCTCCAAGGGTCAGCCATCCAAAAAGAAGGCCAGAAAATTAGGTCCGATTCTTGGGGTGTGCTGCCTCTGCCAGGCATCTCTCTCAAGGCTAGTGAAGGCCCAGAAGACCACCAGCCTCCTTTGTTGGATTCCTCTGCTGTGACTGCTTCAGAGGCTGGCATGGATCCAGCTTCACACATGTCCCTGGAGGCCTTGCAGACACCCACTTCGGATGTTCAAGGGAACCGCAGCTTATTATTATTGAAGGGCCTAGGAGTGTTCCTCACATTTTGGTTATGGAGGAGGTGCCAGCTACCATTATAGAATGCCGTACAGGGTCTGAGCCTTCTACGTTTTACAAGGCTGATGTCCCCTTAACAAAGAAACAAAAAAACTAAACAATGTTTTTCCTGCTTCTGAGGATCCTCAGAGTGAGTGGCAGAATTTCACTCGGGGTTAGTTTAATGCCCTTATGGCTTTGAAGCCTCCTCAAACAGTTTTTGTTCCAGCCCCCCTTGGTCTTCTACTCCTTTAATGAGGCCTAGGAAACAAGATGATTCTTCTGAGGAGGAGGAACAATCCCTTGCCTATTCTTCCCAGATTCCTTCTCTCTCTTAGGTTATGGTTCTGAGGAAGAGGAGTCCACTAGTCCTGACTCTCCTTTTAAGGAGATTTCCTTTGGGGACACAATTTCCAGAATGATGGAATTTTTCAAAAGGGATTGTGCCCAGCTGTCTGAGGTTCAGAAGAGGCATTATGAGCTTCTGCAAATGGACTCTCCTAGACCTGCTGTTGCTCTTGTTCTGGCTGCCTTTTCTACTGCATCTAAAGTTCTTGATTCTCAACACCCTTTTCCCAAAAAAAGCTGATAAGTTTTATAAGGTGCTTGATGATTGCAAGTTCCTTTTTAAGCATCTGTGTGCTGACCCTTCTGTGGCATCTGACAAGCCATCAAAGTTACTGCCTTCTTCAAAGTTGCTTCCTTCTGATAAAGACTGCAGAGTTATGGCAAGGCTGCGTAAGGTTTATACCTCAGGTACTCTTGCTTTTAGGGCTTTCAGTTATCAGACCCATATGACAAGATATATATTGGCTTTTCTGTCTCAGGCCTGTCAGGTTATTTATGACCTTTCTGACACTGAAGGGAAGACTTCTGCTCTCTCCTTGTGAGGGACCTTTTCTCAGGTAGCTCACCACTCTATTAAATGCAATTATGGTGCAGCAGGTGCCAACTCTAGGGCTGCTGCTTTTGGCTCTGTGCTGAGGAGATATTCTTGGCTTCAGCTACAGCTTTTGTCTAATGATATTAAGGCTAAGTTAATTGCTGCTCCTTTGGATAACAAGCATTTGTTTGGTACTGCTGCTGCTGCTCATATGTTCAAGTTCCTAATCTAAATATATTTTTGTTTCTCATGCACCTAAATTCCAAAGGAATTACCCTAATAAGCAGGCCTTTGTTCATAGGCATTAATGACTGCACTCCTCCGTAAGGCTACCCAGAAGTCTGTAGCTCAGAAATCTCCTTTTCCTGACAAACCAGGTGCTGTCTGACTATCTTGTACTTCTCAGCCACATTCCTCTTTCTCTTTCCCTGTCTCTTCCTGTTAAAGATTATTCAAGATTCCCAGATTCTTTCTATCATTCATCAACGGTACTACATGGTCTGGAAGTTTGTTTCCCCTTTCATAAGCATTCCTCAGTCCCCTCAAGAACAATTAGCTTTTTTTCCAGAGGTACGTCAGGGTCTTTTGATTCTGGGAACTATTCAGGAAGTCTCAGCTTCTCAAAGGGGAAAGGGGTTTTATTCCAGAATGTTCTTGGTCCCCAGGAAAAAGGGCACTTGAAGATCCATTCTGGATCTCTTTCACCTAAACACCTTTCTGAAGGTCCCTTCCTTTCGGATATTGTCCCTTTAGACTTTGTTTCCGCTGCTACTCCCTCGGCTTTTCTTGTGCCTCTGGACCTCAAGGATGCTTATCTTCATATCCCCATTCATCCCCTTTTCAAGAAGTTTTTGCATTTCTGTTACTTCCTGTGATTTTCAGTTCTCTGCTTTGCCTTTTGGTCTCTCTACTGCCCCAAGGGTATTCACCAAATGCCTCCCTCCTCCTGTCACTGCTTTTTGCAGGCTAAAGGGATTACTGGTCTTTCCCTACTTAGATGACCTACTTTTTCAGGCAACCTTGCCAGAGATTCCAATGCAGTATCTTCAGTTTTCCATTTCCCTCTTGCAAAGCCTGTGGTTCACTATAAATTTCCAAAAGTCTTTTCTGACTCCTTCATAGGATCATGTGTTTCTGGAATGCAGGATCAAGACTGTTCCAGTGATGGCATTCTTGCCTCCTCCCAAGACCTCAACTTCCATTGCTTTCCTTCAATCCCTTCTTCTGGCCTCAGTTACAGCGAGGGAATTTCTAAGAGCTGTGGGTTTCATGGCCTCCACTGTTCCTGTGCTCCCTCTAACCAAACTCCACATGAGAGTGCTTCAGTGATTTCTAAAATCAGTTTGGCTTCAGCACTCTCATCCTCTAGATTTCATACTCTCTGTTCTTCTATGCCTCAAGCTGGAAATTCAGTGGTGGATTCGGCAGTTGTCCCTCAATCCAGGGCTTCCTTTTCAGCCTCCACTGTCCTTTCACGATCTGTTTACTGACTTTTCAGATGTGGGATGGGAGGCTTCCTTTGGCTATCTAAAAGTGCATAGCCTCTGGTCGCTTCAGCAAAAGAAGGACCATATCATTTTCAAAGAGATGAGAGCTCTTCTGTTTGCTCTTCAAGCATTTCATCCTCTTTTAATTCCAGGGCCCCTATGGTACTGACAGAAAATACCACAGTTATGTGGTATGTCATCAAGCAAGGGAGGGACAAGGTCTTACCTCCTGTGCAGGTTAACACTTCAAGTGTGGGAGCCAGCTATCCAGTATCAAGTGACACTTCAGACAGTTTACATTCCCTCAGGTCAGAACATTGTGTCAGACTGTCTGAGCAGGTCCATATCACAATCCCACAAGTGGATGATTCATAGGGATGTGTTTCTAGACATTGTCCACCAGTTGGGTACTCCTCAAGTAGGTCTAGTTGCCTCCCTTTGAACAGGCAACTTCCTCTCTTTTGTGCCAGAGCTCCATGTCTGGAAGGTGGACACCCTCTTTTTTTCCTGTAAGGGGATTTTCTTTATGCCTTCCCTCCCCTTTCTCTTATTCCAAAAGTCTTGTTCAAGATAATCAGGATGCACCCAAACTCTTGCTGGTGCTTCCCTTTTAGCCTAGATAGCATCGGTTCCCTCTATTGCATTTAGCCAAGGGCAGTTATCACAAGTTACCTCACAGGGTGGACCTACTTACATAACACAAGGGTTCTCTCATCCTTTCCCACCTGTCCCACCCCACAACTGACACTGTGGGTGATGAGATTTTGATTCCATATAGACAACCTGTTTTCTGAGGACGTGCTTAGGGTCTTGCAGGAGGCCAGGAAACCCACTACTGGGAAATCCTACTTATTCAAATGGAAGAGGTTTTCTGTTTGGTGTCTTTCACATAACTTGAGTCTACTTTTTGTAGCTGTTCCTTTTGTTGTTTCTTATTTGTTCTCTTATTTGTGTGAATTGCTCAGTGGTGGGTTGGCATATTCTTTTGTTAAGGCCCACTTGTCAGCTGTTTCTGCTTATCTGCCTTTAGCATCCTCTTCAGCCTCTAGATTTGAGGCTAAACAATGTCTTAAAGGCTGGAGAAATTGATTCAGGCTCCTTTTGAGCCTGCGGCTTCAGCTTCCTTGCAGTATTGTTCTTGGTAGACTGTTCTTTTGTTGGCCCTTACTTCTGCCAGACAGGTGTCTGAGCTTGAAGCCCTTATGGCTGTTCCCCTTTTCTTAGTTTTCCATAAGGGCAGGGTGTCCCTTCGTACTAATCCTTCCTTAATGCCCACAGTGGTGAATGAGTTGTATCTTAAGTCTATTAATTTGCCCACTTTTTTCCCTTCTCCGCAGTCTGCTATTGAGAAGATTTTGCACAGTTTGGATGTGCATAGACAACTCAAATTTTATTGGATAAGACCAAAGCTTTTTGCAAATTTTATCAGCTTTTAGTTTCCTTTCATGCTAGATCTTGGGATTGGCTATTTCCAAGCAAATTATTTCTTCTTTGATATCTAAAGTTGTATTTTTGTTGTTTTTATGGCAAGAGCCTTCCTTCTTTGGTTAAGCCTCATTCTATTAGGGTTGTGGCTTCTTCTGGTGCTTTTTTCAAGGGTTTAGATATCAGCTCTATTCTTGAGGCAACTACCTGGACTTCTGTGCATACTTTTACCAAGTGCTGTAAGTTGGATGTGATATACAGGGCTAGATCTGGTTTTGCTAGGGCCATCATTCATGGGTTCCTAGAGGGTTCTGCTGGTCCTTCCTCCTCGCTCTCTTCTTCATTAGCTTTTGCACTCTCCCTGTTGTAAGCAATACTGCAGCAGTGAAATGGAAGGACATAGTACAATTGTGTAAAATCTTACCATAACAGTAGAGATCCCTTTCTCTTCACTGTTGCAGTATTCACTCCCTTCCTCCTCCCCCTGGTTCTTTTCCATTCTGGATGTGAGTGGTGCCTCTCAACTCCTTACACAGGCATTCCTACTGGAGCTGTCCATTCTGAGGATGGTATGTCCGGGCATCACCTTTATGCGCTACGCTGTATGCAGGAAGCATACATGTGACACACAGTATACCTTTAGCAATCTAAAGGCTTTGGTGTACTGGTCAGATGTCAGGCCACCCTTGGCAGGTGATCCCTATTGTAAGGAATACTGCAACAGTGATAAGGGCATCTACCATTATGGTAAGATTTTATACAACTGTATTTTCTTGACTGTAGCATTAATCATGTCTTTTTTTTTATTCAGTAGGTGCACTTGTGAGAGAAAAAAAAAACTCACAAGTTGAGCAGTCAGCCTTATATGTGTGTTGCACATCCTACTGGCATAAGTTTGGTATTTAATATGAAGATTGTGGAATCAGCATCCGTTAAAGGTTTCAAATACAGAAATCATGCAAGGAGATCTCTTCAACCTTGTCATCAATAAGATACTCTGCACCATATTTGGAGGAGCTGTCCTTTCTACTCTGGTGGACGAGCCTGGTCTGCAAAGCCATGGAACATATTATCATGGAACTCATAAACAAAGACATTGGTAACTGCCATACTCTGGACCCCACCCAGTTCGGGTTTGTGAAAGGCAGATCATGCCTTCTGAACCTGATCAGCTTCTTTGAGGCAGTCACCAAAGCCGTAGACGAGGGTAAGGTATCTTGACCTCGCCAAGGCTTTTGACACCATTCCCCGTTCTGGAATTATAGCTAAACTCACTAAACTAGGTACAAATCCCTACGTCACAAGATGGGCTGCCAACTGGCTCACTGACAGAACCCACACTGTAAAAGTTGCAGACTCCAAATCTGACTTCAAACCAGTGACAAGTGGAGTACCACAGGGTTCAGTCCTGGGACCTCTCCTGTTTGGTATCTACTTCTCTGAAGTACAGGCTAACACAGAAGGCCTCTGGCTAACGAAGTTCGCAGATGACTGCAAAGTAGGAGCCATAGTCAAGTCCCCAAATGATGTAGACATCCTACAGAAGGGCCTCACTGAGACAGATGCCTGGTGTTAGAGGCTTGGCCTTAAGCTCAATGCCAAAAAGTGCATTGTCTTCACCTTTGTTAAAAACTCTGTACCCATGAACTACCACATAAACGGCAGTCTACTTAATGCTAAATGTGTGATGAGACCTTGGGACCCAAGTGGACAGTAGTCTCTCCTTTGATAATCGCATCACCACAGTAGTCAGGAAATCCTCCTGTGTGGCACACCTCATCACAAAAGGGTTCTCATCCAGGAAAAAAGAGGTAATTTTTCCCCTCTACTCGGCACTCATTCGACCCAGTATAGAGTACAACGCCCCTTTTGGAATGTGCCTCACAAGACATCTGCAGCAGCTGGAAAGGCCACAGAAGTACCTCACAAAGAGGATTACCGGCCTCAAACAGATTCCCTACACTGACCATCTCAAAAAACTCCAGCTTTACTCTGTAGCATATCGCCTACTCCGAGGAGATCTCTGCCTAACATATAAAGCTATGTTAAACCCAAAGCTGGTGGACATGCTACAACTAAAGAAATCCCAATCCCTCCGAGCTACACGCCCTAGGGACCTAAACTTTTCACCACAGTAAGCAGGACATGCTGGAGGGATAGATTCCTGTCCCAGAGAATTCCTATACTCTGGAACAAGCTACCCATCTTTGTCAAGCAAAGTTCCTCATTAGCACTCTTCAAGAAAAATCTTGATGAGTGGTTGGGAAATAGGAAATACACCCTGAGGATCACTTCTGTGGCTCTGCTTGACAGGGGCACAGGAGATTAACTTTCTTGGGTGGCATAAGCCAGGGAACCTTGTTGGCTAGGCTTACTTAGACCCTTGGGCCGATAGCCTAGTACCTACCTATGAACCTATGGTAGATAATTGAGCTTGACATCTGGCTACAGTCTGCTCTGTTGATTTTGAGTCTTCCATTGCCATGCTGTATAGCCTGATAAGAAAGGGGGAGGGTTGTCTTCACAGTTTTCCAAGATGTTGATAGTAAAATCTTTGGAAGCCACATCATTGATGTTGAGGATGACCATGCCATTCCTGACATTAGCAATGAACATTTTGCTATAGTCATAGGTAGTAGGACCATTATTTGAAGTTATCTTGATGGTACACATCCTTGATTACTGTCAGCAAGATAGGATGTTGTGTGCCTCATGGTTGCTTTGGATGCACAGCCAATCTCCCAGGCTAGGTTTTGACAACTCATTCATGTGCTGACCACACTAATTGGCTGCCACCCAAGACTTTCCACAACATTCATTTCTGGGGGATGTACCAAGCTGTTTTGCCAAATGGTACATTACTATGCTGTTGATGAGGCAGATCTCATCTCTGAAGACCATTCTAGTTCTCAGAACCCAAAATGGAGGCATTCATTCAGGATATGCCCCCCTTGGTTGAATGCTTATTTTCTACTACTCCTGGCAACAGAGACAGATCGTGGTCAAATGGGGCCCAAGGCAGAGTAGTGGGCCAGCCCCCCCCCCCCCAGCCATTCCACTGTCCCATTATTTATCTGTCTTCAGTTACCATAAACCTGTCATTGTGCATACTGTTTCCTTCTTTACTTTTAGAAAGATCAGAGATTTAGATGTATTTTAAAACTTTTATTCAAATTTTTAGAGCACAAATACATAAATACACACACAATCACTGATGGCCATGTGCTAATCAAAAGTCTTACATTGACAGCAGACTTAGCATGAGCAGTGGTAAACTTCTCTTCACATGACAAAAGACACAGCATGAGCAACAGCGCACCTTGGGGCCTGGGCTCTTCTCAAACCATGGCCCCCCCCACACATTTTTGGGGCCATATATAAATGTGCGCGTTCTTTAATTCACTTTCCTGATTGATTTAAAGTATGTTTCTTGTTTAATACAGCAACATTTAAGGATGCATTTTAAATGTGTTTTTGAAAAATTTTCCAGTAAGCAGTGAAAAAAAATATGAACCAGTATTGACAAAAGTATCCATTCAGAATATTTCAACTAGAAAAGGCCACTTAAGCTGCTGCCGTTATAATCAACCATTATCCATACTCAATCAGTATCACTTTATCGACTGTGTACACATATCTGAGTGTGATAATAATTGCCACAGTAAAATATTCCAACATGATTTACACAAATGTACGCTAGTCTGACAAAGACAGACTAATAAAAGTTATGATCTCATCAGGGTCATTTTTATCCACATCCATCCTTCAAAACCAGCAGTTATAGCTACATTGTTGACTGCATCCTTTCAGATGTCATTGTCAATTTAAAAAAAATATTGACCCATTGCATCATACCATAAGATGTAGCCATATGTAGTACAGTTTAAATAGAAGAGTATTTGATAGCATAAGAAATATTAACCAACTGATAATATATGCATTGTCAGTATGTACAATTTATGCTGAAGTAGAAGTCATCTGACATGTTCCACATTAAAGTGAGCTATTACTAATGCAAAAGTTGCTGCTGGCAAACAGCTTTGCATTTCAGTACATATATGAATACATTGCCTGTGTTGCATTAAAACAGTGTGCTGGTGATATTGCCATAACATTTTCTTAACTATATCAGCTGTGCAATAGGGGGTGGCTGGCAAACAATGAAAACAGGTTCATAGTTACTAGGAATGCAGTCTTGGAGACCTTTAAGGATCCTAGCCCAGATTCCTAATTTATCCAAAGCACTACACAGTAGGTAAGTGAAGGTGGAATGGTTCAAACCCTGCAGCTTCCCAACACAGTAGCTGTTTAACAAGTTCTAGCCCTCTGCACTAACTTCAGAGTACAATTTTTTAACTAAATGCAAAAATCCTTTACAATCCTGTCTTGTACAGAGCACTGTATCACAGTAATATGCAACAATGACTACATAAATGATGGTGAAGATTAAAAGGTTCTGAACGTCACTCTAAACAATACAAACTGTACGACCTGATAAATGTCAAACCTTTTGCAATTGATGGAGGCTGTAAAGAAATGTATTACTAAAATGCAAAATGTTTAGATTGTACTACATAATCTAGGCCAGTTAATTAATTCTGTAGTGCAATGAATAAAGCAAGCTTTTATTCAGCAACCCACAAGTCCTACAAAAATCTGAAATATTGATGCATATGGCTACCTGTTTTTTTTGGGGGGGGAGGTTATATATTTGCAGGACACCTACATCTCATTTTTGACCTTCAGATATCTTCTTTGTCATCAGGAATAGCTAAACCCTCTGACATCATTCATTACAGGTCTGACCTACTTGAATGGCTAATAATATTGTACTGTTGCAGCATACACCTCCATTATTAACAGAACCGGATCATGAACAAATGGAGGCCCTATACAGGGTAATGAATTAGGTCCTTGCCAGCCAAACCACTATAATTTACTTGGTTGTTGTTTTCCCAGTTGCCATAGACATGTTGAAACCTGTCAGTTTGCACACTGTTTTCTTCTTTACTTTTACAGTTAACTCAGTTTGGAATTGATGTAAAATTTATTTCAGATTTTACAGAAAAAGACTGGCTGATGTTTTCTAAACAAAAGTTATATACACTCTCATATTGAAAACAGACTTAGCACAAGAAACACTAAATTCCTCTTGCCTTAAACCTCATGTTTAGTAAAAATGCATTTGGCAACCCATTAAACTACAGTAGACATGCTGATGTTCCTACTCCATTAGCATAATGAAGTACTAATTACAGTCTATGTGATGGGTGCAGGAATTCAAAAGACAAGTGTACAGTGCATTTGCTAACAACCAGGTACAGCCCACTGGGCACAAGTGTTCCTTTTCAGGATCAGCCCAGGAGTACTGTCTGGTGAAGTAACTTGGTAGTCTGAGACAGAAGACAAATGAAGGCTGAGGGAATTAAATGATGCACTGCAGGAACTAGCTCTTTAACAGCTCATAGCCTTACTCATCTCACTAAGTGATAAACAAACTGTTATAGTCCAAACTATGTACTGAGATTAACAGGCTGTAATTCTTAGTGATTAAAAAAAAAAGTTAAAGTTGTCCTGCAGTTGGTGTGGAGGATTAAGGTTCTTGATATCATACTTAAGGCTCAGGGTTTGTCTGTGAGAATGTCAACTGAGTGTGCCCCTTAAATGGGGTATTTTTCACACTCATACACTTCAAACAATTCCATAGTGCCACTCCTACTCACTTCAAGATCGGCCATTCTTCATTTGAATCTGCTGTCAATGCTCGGCAAATCTCAGTATATCAAAAACACTTCCTTTTTCATGTTCAAATCTTCTGTTGAGCAGAACCATGTGCATGCTGACTCAGTACATCCTAAAGCTCAAATCTCCCTCATGCATCCATAACACTGCTGTTTAACGCAGGTGTTTTGAGCTTGAAACAGTGTCAGCAAAACAACTTGTGTATGTTGATGTTGAGATGTGTATAGACAGTGCCCAAGCGCTTAGTTTTGAAAGCAGTGAGCAAGCATTTCTAGTGGCAGATGTGTTTTTTTTTTTAAATAACAGATGAGCAAACATTTTTTTTTAATTTTTTACACCCAACAGGCCCTAGTCAGCTGCTTAGGTCACTTTGTGCTGGACAGGGGCAACCTTAGGTCAACTGGTGCCCTAGGCAAAAGGGCTCCACAGCACCCCCCACCACACCACTCGGTGCCCTCATCCTGGTCTACCTACACCAGATAAATACTGGAAAAGCACCTCTGCTAGAGCAGTGCCCTAGGCGGCTATGGTGCTGGATCTAGGTCTGCCAGGCAGTGCTTTCTTTGACTAGCTTTTCCAGAAGATTGCTGTCCTTATGCATTTTGGGGAGTTGATGGAAAAGAATAAAGGGGGTATGGTGGGATCTTTAGGCCTGCCAGAACCTTCACTGAAAGCTCTTCTGCAGCTCATACTATTCATTCCTTAAATCTGGCTAGAAAGCCACCGACTATTTAAAGGTCTACACACACCGGATAGACCTTTAGTATTCTCTTCCTTTCTGGGCATTCTTTTTTGGATAGCAGCCTCCAGATACTTCTGCCATCCCTGGCTACACAGGAACATCCAGAGCCACCACTGCCACTTCACTGAACTACCTATGGACCTATGCCAGATTTTTGTCACTTTTTAAAAGTGAATAAATAAGTAATTCTTAGAAAAGACTGAGTTAAACAGTGCAGTTAACGGTTTGAAGATACAGAGATATGGAATTGCTCAAAGTCGCATAAAATCCTGCGTACAAATAGATTACAAAAAAGAAAATTGTCTGTCTATAGCTAGAAGTCCTAATTTAAAAGAATTACTGACTTAGGATAAACTTAATTTCCAGTCAGAGAGCAAGAGAAGTGTTAACTCACAAGTCACCAGCTGCACTGTTTTTTTTCCTTCTATTCAGTTCTCTTTTATAACTGTTTGATTTTTTTTTTATATTTTCATACAGACCACAGATGCAGCTGAGAAAAGTGCCATGTTTACACACTAATGAGTTTGTTTACTTGCTCTTGGATAGCTATTCAAAAAAAAATAAATAAATTATATATATATATATATATATATATATATATATATATATAAACACACACACACACATACACACACACACACGCATAAACACACACAAACATGGGTGTATTAATATGGGTTCCCTTTAGAATCTCGAAAAACTGAAATACAGAATTTCAGTTTTCAGAGATTCTAATCCCGAATGCTCGAAATCGCGAAACACCAGAAGCACGAAATTCGAAATCCTGAAGTTCAGAGCTTCTGGTGTTGTGGTGTATGAATGGATGTAAGTGCAGGTAAGTTTGTATGAGTGTGTATGTTATGTGCTGTAGTGTATGGTAGTGTGTGTTTTGGTTGTGATGTGTGTGTGTTCAAGGAGCTGTGAAATGTGTGGGTGTGAGTTGCCTTTGTGTGTGTGATTGTGCGGTCTTGGAGTTAGAAAATACAAGTAGGAGGGGTGGGGGGCACAGCTTGTTTCTAGTGTAGGTTAGTTTTGTTTGTGTGTGGGGGGGGCAGTTGTGTGTATGTGAGTGAGTGTTTGTAAGTGTCGGGATTTTGAATTTCGATATTCTGAAATTTGGTATTTCAGAATTTCGAGATTGTAACGTGAACCTACATATATATATATATATATATATATATATATATATATATATATAGATATATATATATATATATATATATATATGTATATATATATATATATATATATATATATATATATATATATATATATATATATATATATATATATATATATATATATATATATATATATATATATATATATATATATATATATATATATATATATATATATATATATATATATATATATATATATATATATACATATATATATATATATATATATATATATATATATATAGAATACCTGTTTAAATGCCTTCAAGCTTCCTGACCTAATTAGAAACACAGAGCTTGTAAGGAAATAACAGAGTTATTAGATTTTCACATCCTGTGTACAGGTACTGTAATTCCCTTCGGAGTAAAACTGCAATCTAGAGTTACATACTTTCTGTACTTTTGTATATGTTTTATAGAAAAAAGTAATTTCACACATCTTGAATCATACAATTTCTAGATTGTCGTATATTTTTATTTTACCTGCTGCAGGTTTTACAAGGCTTAAGTACAGATTACAGATCTGTTATATTCTAGCTCAGAAAATAGTGGCATATTTATTCTCCGTACACTGCTTGAGATGTTATATTCTAAACCATCTATTTTAAGTATAAAGTTTTATAATTCATAAGAGTTGACATATACCACTAGACATTAAAAAAAATCTACATGTTTAATTTACCTACAACCCTCTATGTGGTTGAGTTCAGTTCCATCAGCATGACACTTAAAACAGATTGGCTGCAGAAGCTTCTGCTAGAGCAGCTGCATCCAGATCAGTATTAAGAAGATTCTCTTGGCTAAGTCTCCAGCTCTTACCTGAGGATATAAAAGCCATACATATGGATGCTGCTTTGGACAACTCTGCTTTGTTTGGCCCTGCAGCTGCTAGCTTGTTCCAATCATTGCAGGAAAAAAAGTAAGGAATTGCAAGAATTGAAACACATTTTTGTTCCTCAGTACCCAAGTTCCAAAGAAATTACCCTGCAAAACCTGTGTTTGTGCGTAGGCATTCACGTCATACACAACCCAAAACAAAAAAGTGACAGGAGACCACAACAACCCAGGGCCTCTCTGGCAACTGTTCCACCTAAGCGTCCCTTTCCTGACAAAGCCATCCTCTCTTTCACTGCCCCCCCACACACACACATCCCACTTTCCCAGCACCTCCCCTGTCCCTACCAGCCTGGGAAAGCATAACCCAAGGTTCCTGGGTCCTCTCCATTGTTAAGAAAGGGTACTTTATGGTATAGGACCAGCAGCCCTCCTTCAGGGGCATCCCTCAACCCCCCATGAAGCAGCTGCCTTTTTTTCTAGAGGTTCTGTTTGGATGGTCCCTTGGTTCATCAATTCTGAGTGTTTCCAAAATCAAATAGGAAAATGATTTTACTCCAGGTTGTTCCCGGTGCCAAGGAAGGAAGGTAGGTCCATGGAGACCCATCCTTGACCTGTCCCATCTCACTACCTTTCTTAGGGTACCCAATTTCCGCATGCTGGCTCTTCAGACTTTGTTCCCATTTATTCTGCCTCAACCCTTCATGATTACACTGGATATCAAGGATGCATATCTGCACATCCCCATCCACCCTAACTACATGAAGTTTTTACACTTCTCTGTATCATCATGGGAGTTTCAGTTGTGTGCCTTGTCCTTTGAACTCTCTGCCACACCAAGGGTCTTCACCAAATGCCTAGCTCCTGTGATCGCCCACCAGAGACTTCAGGGAATACACATTTTTCCGTATCTGGATGACGTCTTATGCTGTTCACAGGCAATATGACAGTTTTCTGGTATATGAACAAAGGGGGGTGGGGGACCATATCATATCTACTATGCAGGCTAGCTCTTCAGGCTTGAGTACTGGCAATAAAATTCCAGGTGACCCTTCAAGCAGTGTATATCCCATCTTTACAGAATTGTGTTGCAGATTACCTGGGCAGGTCGCAAACACAATAGTATGAATGGATGATTCAAAGGGAAGTGTTTCTGGACATTGTCCACCATTGGGGTATTCCTCAAACAGATCTCTTTGCCTCACCCATGATCAGACAACTTCCACAGTTTTATGCCAGAGAGCCTTATCCTCTGGTCTTGAAAGTGGACACCATTTCTTTCTCTTGGGAAGGGATGTTTCCTCCTGTTCCCTTCATTCCAAAAGTCCTGTCCAAAATTCAGCAGAACAAACCAAAAATCTTGCTGGTGGTTCCTTTCTGGTCAAGACAGCACCTGTTCCCTCTCTTCCTGCATTTAGCCAAGGGCAGTCATCACAGAGTCGACCTTCTCACACAAGACAAAGGGACCCTCATCCATTCCCACCTGTCGACTCTTCAGTTGACACTGTGGATGATAGGGTACTAATTCCTTTCAGACACCTATTCTCTGAGGACATGGTTACAGTCCTGCAGCAGACCAGGAGCCCAAATACCAGAAAATCTTATTTAGCCAAATGGAAGAGATTTTCAGTCTTGTGTCTGAAATGAAACCAGGCCCCACTGACATTGGAAGTTACCCAGGTTTTATCTTATTTGTGTGAATTGCTCAACACTGGCATGGCTTACTCTTCAGTGAAAGCCTATATGTCAGCCATATCTGACTGTCTGCTTCTATCTCCCCCCTTTGCTAGCAGATTTAAGGCTAAACAATTTCTTAAAAGCATCCTACACATTAGACCTCCCAGGAACCTTAACTTTATTTTGGAAAAGCTGACTATCCCACCCTTTGAGCCAGCCTCCTTAGCTTATCTACAGTACTGCGCCTGAAAAACTGTGCTATTACTAGCCATAACGTCAGCAAGACAAGTGTCTGAGCTTCAGGCCATCGTGGTTTCTCCACCCTTTCTGGTATTCCACAAGGGCAGGGGTTTCCGTGCAGACGAATCCTTCATTTATGCTTAAGGTATTGCATGACCTATCTTTAAGTCAGTCCATCCACTTAGTTACCCCCCCCCACCTCAGAACCATAGTGAGAGGGTGCTCCATATGCTGGATGCCCATAGACAACTCAGATTTAATTTAGACAAAGCCAAAGCTGTTAGAAATTCAGATCAGCTTTTTGTTTCTTACCACCCAGGGGGCCCTGGGGTGGGCTGTGTCAAAACAGCCTGTTTCTTCTTGGATTTGCAAAACTATTACCTTTTGCTACACTCACTATGGTAAAACTCTTCCTTCCTCTGTTAGGACTCACTCCACCAAGGCTGTTGCCTCTTCTGGGTCTTTTTCAAGGGATTGGATACTACTACAATTCTTGAAGCAGCTATATGGACTTCAGTCCATACCTTTACCAAACACTACAAATTAGATGGAATCTCTAAATCTAGATCAGGGTTTGCCAGAGCCATACTGCATGGCTTCCTGGAAAGCTCCTCGGCTACACCTCCCTCCCTTACTTTATGAGCTTTGGTATACTCCCTCATGTAATGAAAACTGCAACAGATGAATAGAAGGATGTAGAATAGTTGTGTAAAATCCTACCATAACTATAACTGTTCTCCTCTTCTCTGTTGCAGTATTTCTATCGCTCACTCCTTCCTCCTGGCCTTGCTTCTTCTTGGATGATTGTTACCTACTACCTTAGGCTGGCATTCCTCATGGTGCATTCAGTTCTGAGGATGGTGCTTGAGTACGTCACTTTTATGGCTGACATCCGATTGCAGCCTACGTGCAACATACCACGCTCCCTATTGTAGTACAAGTCTTTTGTATACTGGCCAACATCTGGTCACCTAGGCAGGGAACTCCCTCATTACATCCGAGTGACGCCTCCAGGTGCATCTCCAGTTACCTCCTACTGCTCCTCTAGGCGTCAAATATTACTTGTGCATATTTGCATTAATAATTCCAAAACCATGCTACATACAAGGTTTAAAAATATTTTATCTTGAAGCATACATGATGACAAACACAATTGTATTGATATTTGACCTCTGTCAATGAGTATTTGTTAGAATTAAAAGGTAATCATTACATTTTTAAAGGCTCAGGCCACACCCACTAGGAGTTAAAGGTACATACTCAAAATAGTTGTCCTGGAGTGAATGAGTACAACAATGAAGAGAAGGACAGCTGTCATTATGGTAAGATTTTTACATATCTGTTGTTTGTTTAGTAAAGGAGTTTGGATAGGAGTTGTATGAGGCTTGCCACTTCACACAGGGGCATGAGTCTCTTTTTCATAAGTTTAAAATTCATAGAAGTGTCTGTAAGAAATGGCACTGAAGAGCTACCATATTCATTGTTGCAGGTGGTACAGTCCTCATTTCTTCCCTTGGTATAGGCAGGCTATGCCCCCTCCCCTCAGTCCTGCTGCTTGACTCTGTTAACTGATAATTTGTCCAACTGTGGAAATGAGTGCTGTACTTGAATTCTGTGATTTTGAGCATTGCCATTATCTCGGAATTTCTGTGACCTTTGTGTGAAAGTACAGTAGCTTACCCCCTCCAAAAAGCATTGGCAGAGCATAAAAAATTAACTGAATATTAAATTCCAGTTATTTTCATTTAGTATGGTTGATAGTATAGGAAGTGAATGACTGTCTCAACATAGTGATATTCAGGTGTGCTTCCCTCAGTCTTTGCATTCGTATGTTGCATTTGTATGGGCGGCATGGTGGTACTGCGGTTACCATTGTTGCCTTAGTTCTCCACTTCGATTCTCGGCTGGGGTGCCTTCTGTGCGGAGCCTGCATGTCCATTCTGCATTCCTGTGGGTTTCCTCCCACATTCCAAAGACATGTGTTTGTAGCATTTCTCCCTGGACCTCCGCTGAAAATGAGCTCTGTCCCAGTCAGACTTTTCCAGTAAACAAATGTTTAAATAAATACATAAAATTCTCTCTCTTCATACTCTCTTGCTAATTGACTGTCTTTTCAATAGTCCCTTATATTCAACTCCTGAGTAGGTATGTGGTCCTACAGTAGCTACTGCTATGGTTCATTAACCTATCTGAATTGAAGTCTTTCTTGAAACCAGAACATTTGACAAGTCAGCAAAGTTGTCCAGGTGATCACCAGCCGTTTTGTTGACTATTATTTATTATTACTATTTATTTGCATTTGTTTACCTGAAAGGTCCACTGGGCCAAGATGAGCCCATTTTCAGTGGAGTCCCAGGGGGGGAAAGCTCCACAATAACACTAATACAATACAGTAGAAGAGCAGCAAGGAAGACATAATTCTTTGTAGCATTTAGATACAATGGAACAATAGCAGTACTATATAGGATTAAGAGTAACAAATATGGAGAATTAATTATAGGTGCCAAGTATTAGTTAACAAAAGTAAATTAGCTTGTCAGTAGCCTAGAAGTCATTACATAAGTATTCATACAAAATGGAAAATAAGTTCCAATGTCCAATCTTGTCAGTTTAATATTGAGTTCAGTCGGTATTCCATAAAGATGGTTTAAAGAAGTTGTTGAGAAACTAAACAATTTAGGTAGTAATTTACAGGTAGAAAGTAGAGACAGAGAAGTAGTTATTGGTGAGAAAAGTGGAGAAAGATGGAGTCAGGTTTTAAGAGGTGTAGTATTGGTGCAAGAACATAGCCACAAGGAGGAAAGATGTTGTTTCAGAGTTTTTTTTGAAAGTAGTTGGATTACTGATGGCCCTGATTGATGGTGATAGAGTATTCCACAGTTTGACAATAGTAAAAGAGTAAAGCATCTGGCCAGCAGATAAGTTTGGTTTCTCCACTTTCAGGAGAGGCACTGATTTTCAGATCTGAGATTTCTGTTTGGGAGGTATAGGGTAAGTAGATTGGCAAGGGCAGGGCAGTCTAGTTTAAATATGATTTTTGTGTGCTGTGATCAGTTGTATGTATGACAGGTAGACAGGAAGTTCAAGCCAGTCTAGAAGGTGTAGTGAGGAACAGTGATGTGAAGAGTATTTTGCATTGGTTACGAATGTAGCAATTTTATTGTAGCATGTTTCCAGCTTTGATTTCAAAGAGAAAGAAGAGGGGCACCATATAATAGGGAAGTAGAAAGGCAGAGGCAAGGGTTTGTTTGGTGGAGCATTTAAGGAATTGTTTGTGCCTAGAGAGCATGACAAGTTTTTGGTGTGTTTTTTTACTGCTATTGTGGATATGCAGGTTGAATGTTAGATTCTCATCTATGATTATGCCTAGTAGTTTTTTTGTGTGGGACAGCCTCTATAATGGTTTTATTTTGGGCCAGGATGGAGAATTCATTTTTATTCACATTAGTAGTTTTTTTAGGGGTAAAGAGAACAAGTTTAGTTTTGTTGGCGTTTAAGGAAAGATGGTTATTGGCCATCGAGGATTCGGTGGAAGTGATGGCACTTTGGGTTATTTGTTGTAGTTCAGATGAGGAAATAGTACAGATAATGGTTGAGTCATCTGCATATTGAACGTGAGTAAGGGTGTTATGAAAGTCATTAATAAAGATGCTAAAAAGAAGGGACCCTAGTATAGATCCCTGGGGGACACCTGTGGATGTATTAAGGAATGGAGAGAGAGAATGCTGCCATTTAGTTGATTATTGTCTGTCTGTGAGGTAGCTTGTGAACCAGGTAAGGGTGAGAGCTGAGAAGCCTAGGTTAGAGAGTTTTGTGAGGTAAGAAAAGTACAGTTGTGTACACTTATTGTAGATGTTCGAGTGTATTCACTGTTGCAGTCATCACATTTGGGTTATCCCTGTCAGGGTAGCCCTCGGCCGGCCCGAATACCAGAGGCTTAGTATTTCTACGTCGGTTGCAGTCACTTCAGGACTGATGTCAGTAGTATAAAGTAAGGCAGCCAATGCCATTACATCAGTTTTTTTTGCCCTAACCTGTCAGGATCCCCCAAGTGGGAGCCAGGTTCTGGTGGAAGAACCCCACTAGTAGAAAGTAAATACCAAAATGTCCCTTGTAAGGAGAGAGAAGAAAAGAGGGGGATGGAGGGAGGGAAACCAGGACTGCAACGGTGAATACACTCGAGCATCTACTTTTATGGTAAGTGTACACACCTGTACTATGTTCTTCGTGTTTCACTGTTGCAGTCATCACATTTGGGTTGATTCCCAAAGCTGAGGAAAAGGGTGGAGGCAGTCAAGGAGACTAGGGGCTGGCTAGGATGCTCTACAAGACTGCAGAGGCAAACCCTGCCCTGGATTTGGAGAAGAAAGGCAGGTGGTAATGTTTGGTAAAAGTGTGAACAGATGTCCAGGTTGCAAACTCCAGGATGTCCCTGGTGGGGACTCCTCTGAGGAAAGCTTTAGAGGTGGGGGGCTGCTCTGGTGGAGTGAGTCCTGACCCCCTTGGGGAGAGGCTTTCCGTGTTGCTTGTAGCAGAAATGGATGCAGTGTCTATCAATTTGGAAATTGTTTGTTTAGAGATGGCTTTGTCCTCTGCCCCTGCAGCAAAGCTAACCAGCAATTGATCATACTTTCTGAAGGATTTAGTCCTGTCTAAATAGAATCTGAGCTGTCTGTGCACATCCAGAGAGTGCAGGATCCTTTCGCCCTTGTTCTGTGGTTTAGGGAAAAAGGTGGGCAAATGAATGGATTGGTTGAGAGCCACACTGGACACCATTTTGGACATGAAGGATGGGTTAGTCCTGAGGGAAACCCTGTCAGCATGGAAGATGATGAAGGGTTCCACAGCCATTAGTGCTTGTAGCTCGGAGACCCTTCTGGCTGAAGTGATGGCCAGAAGGAAAGCTGTCTTCCAGGAGAGAAATTTTAGCTCTGCTGAAGATGCTGGTTCGAAGGGGAGCAGGGTGAGCTTTTCCAACACAAAGTTAAGGTCCCAAGCTGGAGTTGGTGCTCTTTTGGGTGGTCTCAAGTGGCTAGCCCCTCTTAGGAATTGTTTGATCAGAGGGTGTGAGCAAAGGGCTGCTCAGGTGGGAAATGAGCAGAGATAGCAAAGGCATGAATTTTAATAGAGGAAAAAGAGAGACCACTGTGTAGTAGGTCAGCTAAGTAATCCAGGATGAGAGGGATGGAGGGCTGTGCAGTATTGGCTTCCTTAGCCTGAATCCAGGTGCAGAACCTTTTCCATTTGTCAGCATAAGACTTTCTAGTGCTAGGGGGTCTGACCTCACGCATAACATCTCAAACCTATTTACTGAGGTTGGCAGCTTGATCGGTGGTTAGGGAATAAGCCAAGCTGCCAAATTGAGGGTCTGCAATTGAGGATGCATGAATTCTCCTTCCCTCTGGGTCAGGAGGGTTGGGGTCTGAGTGAGATGTACCAGGGCTGGAACAATAAGAATTGTCCTTGGTTTTTCCTCCTTTATTTTGAGCAGTACCCTGGGGATGAGAGGTAGTGGAGGAAAGGCATAGGCCGATAGATTGGCCCAGGGGAAGGACAGGGCATCCACTTTCCAAGCCATGCAGTGATGTTCCATTGTGCAGAACTTGCTGAGCTGATGGTTGGAGTGGGAGGCAAAGAGGTCGACCTTCAGGGTGCCCCATTTCTGAGTTATTAAGGTGAAGGTTCTTTTGTCCAGCTGCCACTTGTGTGGGTCCAGAAGATTTCTGCTTAAGTGGTCTGCCAGAGAGTTTAGAGAGCCTGGCAGGAATTGTGCTAACAAGTGGAGTTGCATGGCAGAGGCTGTGTGCCAAAGGGTCATGGCCAGCCTGCATAGAGGGTAGGAGTGAGTCCCTCCCTGCTTGTTGATACACCACATCACAGTGGTGTTGTCTGTTTTGATCAGGAGAGCCCCTGGGGAGAGAAGGGGCTTGAAAGCTGTCAAGGCGTGCTGGACAGCTATCATCTCTTTTTGGTTGAGGCGCAGATGGATTTGCTGTGGGCTCTATTGGCCCTGTATGCACCTGCCATCCAGTTGTGCACCCCAGGCATAGTCTGGTGCATCTGTGGTGAGGGTCTGGGCAGCAGGTGGTGGTGAGAAAGGTAGTCCCTTGTTGTGGGAGCATGCTGCTGCCCACCAAAGAAAATCTTTTCTGAGGCTAGGTATCATGGGTATCAGAGTCTGCAGGTCTTGAGAGTGTTGACACCAAAGGCTTTTTAGGTACCACTGAAGTTTCTTCATATGCAGTCTGGCATATAGAATGAGTAGAATGCAAGATACCATGAACCCCAGAGCTTGCAGGTTTTTCCTTGCAGATAACTGGGGTCTGGTGGCTAGTTGAGAAAAGTAGGCTGTCATGTAAGTTTGCTTTTCTGGTGTAAGGAATGCCAGCTGGGATGCTGTGTCCAGGCTTGCTCCCAGGAATATAATCCTTTGGGTGGGTACTTGTTTGGATTTATTTTCGTTGATTGTGTACCCTAGGGAGGTTAGTAGGGACTTTACAAAGGCCAGGTGCTTAAACAGCTTTTCCTGGCTGCCTGAATTAGGCAGTCGTCTAAGTATGGGTACATCTGGATATTCCTTTGTCTGCAAAAGGCAATGGCTGGAGCCAGACATTTTGTGAAAACTCTGGGAGCAGTAGATAAGCCAAAGGGAAGTGCAGAGAACTGAAAGTGTAGAGATCCTGCCCTGAAACGTAGATATTTCCTGCATGATTCCCTGATAGGAATGTGGAGGTAGGCCTCTTTTAGGTCTAGGGTGGCTAGCCAAGCATCCTTGGAGAGCATGGGTAGCAGCTGCTAGAGGGTGAGCATTTTGAATTTTGGTATCACTGGGAAGGTGTTTAGAATGGATAGATCGAGGATGGGGAGCCAGGTGCCCTGTTTTCTGGGTACCAGAAAAAGTCTGGAGTAGAAACCTTGGCCTTTCTGTTCTGCAGGAACATGCTGTATTGCCCTCAAAGAGAGCAGGGAAAGGACTTGTTTTTGCGCCTCTGCCCACTGGTTTGGAGGTAGACCTGGGAACCCTTTTGGAGTTGGAAGTGTGTGGAAAGAAAATTTATATCCCTGGGACACTATGTTGAGGACCCAGCGGTCAATGGCAGTGGTGGCCCAGGTGCTTGCGTGAAAGGAGAGTTTTCCTCCTAGGGGTAGGTGAAGGTAGGCAGAGGGATGGGGTGGGGGAGGAGAGTCGTTGTGAGTTCTTACCATGAAGGGTTGGCTTAGAACTCCCTGTTTTTGAAGTGGAGGAAGTCCACGTTTAGATCTCTACATTCCCTGTGGCTGCTGTTTGGGCAGTCTGCTTCCACAGGGTCTGGGCTGAACTGACCTGGTGGAAGCAGGAAAGGACCAGTGCTTGGGGGGGGAATGCCTGCTGAACCTGGGTGGCTGGACCTGTAAGAAATCCTTGACTGTCTGCATAGATTTTGCTTTTTCTTCCATCTTTTTTAAGACCTCTTCTGCCTTAGTGCCAAATAAGTTGTCTTTGTGCAAGGGTGCATCCAACAATTTAGATTTAACATGGTCTGGCAAGGGCTGTTACTTAAGCCATGCATGCCTTCTAAGGACAGACCTGATGACTGCTGCCCTGCAAGAAGCTTCTAGGGCGGCAAAACCAAAGCGCAAAGTGTGTTTAGTTACTTGACTTGCAGAATGCATTAACTGTTGTAACTCTTTAGATTCTGCACAAGCAAGAAAGGAAGACATTTTTTGTTTGAGGAGTTCCAGGGTATGTTGCTGAAATTTAAGCATATGGAACTGGCAATTTAGTGCTTTGATAGCAAGAGTAGCAGAGGTGTATACTTTTTTACCCCATCTGTCTAGTGCTCTGGAATCCCTATCTGAGGGTCTGGGATTCTTAGCAGAGGTTGCTTTAATTCCTTTAGGCCCTTGAGAAATTACCTCAGGGTCCGCAGAAGGATTTTTAAAAAGAAATTTGTGTGAGTCAGGGACTCTGTAATACTTGTCTTGTTTTCTGGGTGCAGGAGGGAAGGTGTCAGGAGCCAAAGTGGATTTCAGGAAAACATCCTCCACAACTTCCAGGACTGGGGGAATGGCCAGGGGTCTGTGCTGTGGAAGATCTTAGAATTCCCTGAGTCTCTTTTTAGACTGAGGGTAGTCCTGACATTCCCATTGGAAATGCTCCCTTAAGGTATGAAGGGTCTCCCCCAAAGGAAAAGTCCTCTGGGGGAGAGGCTTAAGGAATGGAATCCTCTTCATCAGAATCCTCATAACCAGAAAGGGGTTGTATGTTTTCATATTCAGATGCATCAGACTCCTGTTCAGACAAAACTACTGGGGACAGATCTCTCTTTCTTTTGGAAGGGGTAGCTTGGCTTCCCCTGATCAGCATAATAAGGTCTTCTGCCATTTTAAGTATTTGAGACTGAGGCAAGGAAGCAGGTGCCTGGGATTGGGTCGTTGGTTTCTTGGGTGTGGTTTGTACCTTGGGACTTAGAAACTGTAGTTTTTGAAAGAATGGTAGACTCGAAAGAAGTCAGTTTGTGTCGAGAATCGGTAAGGACTTCCTTGGAAGCCTGTGCCTGCTCAGCGACTTCGGACCCATCCAAGGAAGAGATAACTGCAGGATCCTTAGTCAAAGAATTTTGTGGCATACCAGACTCCGAAAGGGTCTTGGTAGCGGCCTGCGAATCCACAGAAGCAGGCATCAGGGACTGCAAAAGCGCCTCACTGAGGACCGGAGAACTGACTACTAGCTTAACGTAAGCATCGTCGGTAGGTTTGGACCTGTGCGGTCTGTCTTTATCTTTACATTTTTTCGGAAAATCTGCTGTCTGATGGCTTACTGAAGCCATATTGGAATTCAAGGACTGTAAGCGAAAATATATAGCTACAATAAGGGCCCAACGACGTATAGTTCTGGTGTTGAACAAAGCACAAAATCGACAGCAGGGGACGTCGTGGTCTGGGCCTAAGCAAGTGATGCAGTAAGAAAGAAAGACTCGGTGTGGTATTTGCTTTCCACAGGTGAGACAATTGTTAACTTTTTCTGACATCGGTTAGTGCAAGAAAAAAGGATCCCCAATGGGGTACTTAGCTTTAGAAGACTTCAGCTTCAGTTCGGAAGACGAAACTCAGGTAGTGGCTGACCGGCACTCGTGCAAACTGCTTCTGGCTCCGCGGCAAAAAAGACTGATGTAATGGCATCGGCTGCCTTACTTTATACTACTGACAACCTGACATCAGTCCTGAAGCGACAGCAAATGACGCAGAAATACTAAGCCTCTGGTATTCAAGCTGGCCGAGGGCTACCCTGGCAGGCAGGAATAACCCAAATGTGATGACTGCAACAGTGAAACATGAAGAACATCTGTATCCGAAAGCCTTAGAGAGATCGAGAAATAGAGAAGAAACAATTTTGCCAGCATCTCTAGGCTGGTTAACTGTATCCAGGAAGGTGATGAGGGCAGTTATGGTACAATGGCCTGGCCTAAAACCATGCTGAATTGGAGATACGCTTTGATTTTCAAGTAAGCAGTTAATAATTTGAAAATGGATACATTTTTCCAGAATTTTAGAAATAGGTGAAAGGATTGCAGTAGGTCGAAAGCTGGAAATCTCTATGTTGTTTCTACCTTTATGTAAGGGAAGAATATATGCGTTTTTCCGGTTGTTAGGTACACAGTACTCTCTGAGAGATCTATTAAGAAGTATGCTTACAGGGTAAGCGATAGAGCTTGCTGCGATTTGCAGGAATGGGGGGTAGGTTGTTAGGGGTGTTAGTGCAGGGTTTTTACTTTGAGTAGTTTTTTTATTATTGTGGGTATAGGGGAGAAAGAGTTTGGGGGAGAGGGGGTGTTGGTGGTGTCTTCACAGGATTGAGCAAGAGATGTGGGGGCAGTATTTATGTTTATTAAGGGGAAAGAAGCAGCAAGATTGGATGTAGTATTTATGAAATACTCGTTAAAGAGAATGGCTAACTCATTAGGTGTTTTATCTGTATAGGGACAAGGATTTTTTTTGAGCCTGGGTTTAGTAGGGAATTAGTACAGTTCCAGAAATGTTTGAGGTTGTGTCTTTGGTTACTTTGCAGATGTAGAGAGTGTGATTTTTTTATCTTTATTAAATAGATGTTTTACCTGGTTGTGGATTTTTTGGAATTGTGATAGGTCAGAGGGGTTTTTATTTTTGTGCCATAGTTTCCAAACTTTGTACTAGCAATCATAAGTTGTTTACTGGATCTGGTGAGCCAAGTGGCATGTTTAGTATTTACTCTTTTCAGTCAGGTTGGAGCTAGATTGTTTAAGGTCTTGAGAAATGTTGAGTTAAATAACTCAGTCTCATCAAGGAGAAGGATTTTTAGGGCTTCCTAGTTGAGTTTTGATAAAGTTTCATTCAAGGTAGTTGAGTTAAAATGAGGAGTTTCTTGTTAACTTGTACTGGTGTTCACTTCGTGCTAGAGTAGCTTTACGTAATATATAAGCAGGGTGGTCGTCACAGATACTGTTGAATAAAGTGCCTGCAAAAGAGATATTGTTTGGATCAGAAACTAGGATCTAGTCCAGAATGGAGCCATTGTCATAGGTACTGTTTAGTCCGGTAATATTGTGAATTAATTGGGTAAAGTTAAGCAAGTTAATGTTTGAAGAAGGATTAAGGTGGATGAAGTTGAGCCAGTTGATGTTGGCGTCACCCAGGATGATTGTTTCAGTTTCTATATTATTTGATATCCAGGCCAGTATTTCATCTAGTAGAGGAATGTTATTGCCTGGGGGTAAGTAAAGGGCAATGATGTAGATTTTTGTGGTTATTAATTTTCAAGAAAGAATATTTCGGCTGTGGAGAAGCTTGGAATTGGTTTAGAGTACGGGACAAAAGTAAAGTTGTTAGGGTAGAAAATAGCTACACCTCCACCTCTTCTATGGGGTCGATCTGATCTTAGACAGGCATAGCCTAGAGGGAGGAATTCTGTGTCTTTAATGTAGGGTTTTAACCATGTTTCAGTGGCTGCTGTTATATCAAGCTTGTTGTGAGCTATCTAAGCTTGAAAGTCTGAGACTTTGTTTCTGATGCTTTGAAGGTTCAGGGTAGTTAAATTTAGAGATTTGTAGAGTTTAGGGGAGTTAGGAGGGGAGGGGGGCAGGGTTAGGGTGAATGTCTCCATACTGGGGTAATTTTGAAAAATAGCTTGGGTAAATAGTAGGTAGTTGTTTCTTATGTGAGTCTGTTTGGTATTTTAACAGAGAGAGAGAGATTGATGGTGCTGTTTTGTAAGGGTAGGACTTTTCTTCAGTAGGACTATATTTAGTGCATAAAGGCTAGAATGTATGTCAGAGTAGATAAGTAGTAGTGAGGATTGCGTGGATGTAGTAGTAGTTGCTTTTAAGGGTAGATATGCAGGCTGAATAGTAGTAAAGTTAATTAAGAGATAGAAGCATGCAGTGAAAGATAGGAGAGTTGCATAAGAGGTGAGGGACTTGAGTATGGGATTCAGTTTGATTAAGAACTAACCTAATGAAACCGGAGCAGGAATAAGCTAGTACAATGGGTGTGTACTTAAGAGAGTAGTGAAGCTGAAGGTGAAGAAAGTAGAAGTAGTGGGAGGTACCTAATTAGGGGTGTGTTAAATGGATAGAAGTTTGAGATGGTAAGAAGTAAGGTTGGAGGAGCCTACAGCCCTTAGTTGACTTTTTTTCAGGAGGTGATTGTTGCATGTCTTGGTCTTTGATAAAACTGTACCAGTATGCACCCCCCCTTATGTTTAAAAATATTGCGAAAGGACAAATGCATGGAGTAGCCAGATTAAATACATCAGAGATGCAGATGACTGCACAGCTAGATACTATGGCTAGTGATTTTTATGAATGGGGTTACCTACACTCGAAATCATATCTGGGAGACAGCATATAATGGAGCAATGAGCAGATCTATGCAGACCGGCTTTTTCTTCTAGTAGACTTTTATCAAAGGCCATGACATGCAACAAACAAGTTAGATGTATGCTGACCTTTAACAGAAACAGCAATAGGATGCAAGGTAGTATTAGAAGATATTAGCCAATTTTAGTTGATACACCAGAATTTGGAAGTATTATTTCCTCCCAACCATCTTTTGGTTATAAGCGAAGCAATTCGCTAAAGCAAGTACTCTGTTATAAAGAACAACCTAAGAACTACTTTAGATTTTTAACAGTAAAGAAGGGTACAGTTAAATGTAATAATTGCATTTATTGTGATTATATTTACTGTGGGAAAACATTTAAACACCCTTTTCTAGCATTTGATTTGATTTTGCACACTTATGGCAATTGCAATACCCAAAATATCATATACATAGCATTATGCACAGCATGTAATGGTTACTATGTGGGCATGCCCAATTGTAAGCTTAAAGAGCGCAGAGGCATTCATCTTTCACATATTAGATGTAATAATCATACCAATGCACTATACAAACATATATCTAAGAATTATGTGTCCCATACTTTTAAATTTGACATTTTGAAGGTCATGTACTCTCCCTTACGTGGAGAGAACATTAATATGCTTACTGAATATGAGGAAATGAAATGGATTCTCAGACTTAAAGCACATTTACCACCTGGACTAAATGACACATTTTCTGTAAAACCATTACTCAAGAAGTTACATGCACAAGCTTGACAGTAATAATAATACATCATATATACATACATTTTTTCACATTTTTTATGTGATTTGATGTATTTTAAACATAATTTTTGATTTTATTAGGGTTTGTTAGCTTTTATTTTAGCTACTTATCATATAATTGTGTGATGTCGTCATTTGTAACACTATTTAAATTAAGTAAGTCATTTCCTGTTTTATGTGATACCTGAAGAAGCTGTTTAGGTGAAAGTTTTACTTGCCTGTTAGAGATGTTCTAGCAGTCGTTTCAGTGGCTTGTTTCTTGTTGTTGGCTCTTTTAAGCTGCTGAATTTACAACTTATACACTGGTGTGTTTTGCTTTTGTCTAGGCAATTCTGGTTCTGTATCAGCTCAAAAAATCATCTCCCTCGTCACACCAATCTGAACACCCAGCATCTCCGACAGTGCATCCTGCCAACCCACTGTACTCCCAGAAAATATGTTCCCAGGTACCTCTTTCTTCCCTGTCACACCTCCAGCATTTGCTGTGTACCTGAGGAAAAATTGTCTGGAGGATACTTGGGGTATAAAAATATCTATGTAAACATTTCCAATGAAAAATCCTAAATCTTCTAGATTTTGTTGCATATTTAAGGGATGTACATATATCCTCCCATTGTTTCTTTGTGAATTGCTTATCCAATCCTTTCTAAACTCTTCTGATTGATTCTTATAGTTATCATGCAAAATTGTATATGCTCTACTAATCATTCCTTTTTAATGTCAGTTTCTATTCTGTATTCTACTAAAAACTCTACCAGTGCTGGTCTTTTGTTTAGGACCCTCAGATATTACTAAACCAATTTGTGTGTGAGTACATACTTTACCACTGTTGTCTTTGTTTTAGCTTCATTAATTTTGTATCCCAAAAAGATTTGAAACTGTCTCAAAATGTTCACCAATGGTGTAATGTATTTTTCTGGTTTTGTCAGGTATATAATAATATCTCCAAATAGAGCAATCTTCTCTTGGCAACCATACCAATTATATCTTTGAATTTCTGAGTCCCTTATTTTTTTTGCCAGTGGTTGTAAATATAATGCAAGTAAAGGAGAAATAGGACACCCCTACCTGGTTCCACTGCTCAAGCAGAAATTATCAGAGGGGACCCCACCCATTTTAATTTTCACCTCTGATCCCTTATATAGCCTCCTAATTGACCTTATCATTTTTTCAGGAAATGCAAAAGCTTCCATTGCCCTGCTCATAATGTCCCCAGCTTACTCTGTCAAATGCTTTTTCTGCATCAAGACTCACCATCAACAAAGGTATTTTCTTACATTCTGCTTCCCTCTGGATCATCGGTGTTCTGTTGATGTCAAATGTTTGCCTCCCCTGCACAAAACCACATTGATCCATATCTGTCAATTTTAGCATTACTTTTCTCATTCTTTTAGCCATTATATACATGAACACTTTATAATCATGGTTTATCATTGCAATGGGTGTGCATGAAGCTGGATCTGATGGATCTTTACCCTCTTTAGTTATTACAGATACCATTGCTTTCTTCCAGAATGTTGTTACTTCTCCTCCTCTTAAAAATATTGTTAAACAAACCCTTCCAGATCTTTATCAGTTTTTCCCTCCCAGCTTCCAAAGTTCCACAGAAATGCCATCTATTCCTGGGGACTTTCCTGTAGGTTAGTTATGCATCACAATTTTTATCTCACGGTGCAGTGGTGCACCGGTAACGTTGTCACCTCACAGCAAGAGGTTCTCCAGTTCGATTCTTGGCTGGGGTGCCTTCTGTGCGGAGTCTGCATGTCCTTCCTGCATTTGTGTGGGTTTCCTCCGCGTGCTGCAGTTTCCTCCCACGTTACAAAGATGGGCGTCTACAGGGTTTCTCCCCGGGCCTGTGCTGAAAATTGGCTTTGTTCCAAGTTGGACTTTCCTGGTAAACAAATGTTAAATAAATACATAAATCTCATCTCTTCCTATCCTAACCGTTAGTAATGGAGCCTCGTCTACCTATAACCTTGGCATGTTTAATTCTTCCATAAACATTTCCATTTGCATTCTTTCTTGATTTCCATATTTCTCTGCTTTATGCATTTTTTCATAGAATTTCCTAAATATTTCTAATACCACTACAATATCACTTGTTACCTTCCTTTGTTATAGGCTTCCTAAGCTTGGCAACAACCCTTTGTATTGTACTGATGCCTGAGTCATTGTGCTAAAACTTTGTGCTGTACTGTTATCAAAAAAAAGTTGTGTGACAGGAATCTTTCTGAGCTTGTGCATCTTATCAAGGTAATCCCTTTATTTTTTGCTTAGCTTTCTGCAATTGCTGCTCCTCCTGTTCTGTGAGTGTCACTCTATTCTGCAATACTTTAACATTTAACATTTGTCAGACCCTCTAAGCAATTCTTATTTCTTAACCATAGCTCCCTTTCTTTTATTTCCACCCTATTTTTAACTCCACCTTAATTTTATCCCACTTCCTAGCTATATTTTCGGAAGAAATTTCTGTCCACTCTAATAGCTCCTGAATAATCTCCACTACCCATTCTTTAAATTCCTCTCTTTTCAACAGATAGGTGGGAAAGAGCCAGTGTCTTATTTTTATTTCATTATCCTGTGTTTTTATTTTAGTTGTTATTGGTGCGTGATGTGAAATAGTTATTGGGTGTATATCAAGCCCTTCAATTAAATGCACATGTTCCTGTGAAGTGTAAATTCAGTCTAGCCTAGCCAAGCCCAGTTTTTATATTTTGGGGAATAATATGTAAATTCACTCTGAACTTCTTTTACTGAATTCACATCTTCCATGCCAAATATTTTCATAAATGTCTTCAAAAATCTACCTTCCTTTGTTATACTTTCCCTTCCGGGCCACCCAGACACATCTTCACTGTTGCAAATCACATTCCATTCCCTACCTATAAGTAACATTCCTTGCTGAAAACTGATTATTTCTCCCAGAATTTTCTTAAGCTCCTTTATAGCAGTTTTAGGTAAAATATAAATACATGCCAGTGTAATCCTCCTCCTTTGCCAGTAGCTGCTTAGCACTACAAATCTGACATTTTCTCTTTTTATCCTGTTCTATCACTGTTCGAGCTGCTCTTTCAATTAATATAAGTACTCCTCTTTTCCATTGTCTCAGGTATTCCACTAAATAAATATCCTGCAAACCTTTCTTTATCAAATTCACATGTTCAGTTCTTTGTGTCTCCTGTAACACCGCTATTTGCACTCTACATTTTTTAATATAGTTTACTACTTTCTTTTTTGTATTTATCTCTCAGACCGTTGACATTTAAAGACATTAAAGAAAGCATCATTGCATTAAAAAGTTATTCCCACCTTTTATATGTAAAACCTTTGTTCTTAAATGTCAAGTCCCAACATTTGAGTTGCATGCGTACACTGTTTGACAGCTTGAACTTTTATACAGTTGATTTGATGTTGTCTGTCTCACTCTGATTCAATTTTGGGTTACAGATCCGATCCTTGGATCCAATTCAGCTGCCTTCTATAGACTTCAGCTTCCAGACTCGAGCTCCTCCCTTACCCATAACCCACTGTACTAGGCATAGCTCCCACAGATCTCATTTGCCATTTGTATTGGACACGCTCTCCAGTGCTTGAGCAGCTAGTTGCAGATAAATGTGTCACTTTTTGGTATAATTATTATCTTGCTTCTTCCTCCCACCCACAAAGTTTCTCGCTGGAGTTAGGGCTATCCTTCCTGCAGCAGTTTGTAGTCTTTCAAGTTCTTTCTGTTTAGCTGCTAAGGTTTGTTGTGGTTACTGCTTTCTGTATAGTCCTTATAGTCTTTATAGTTAGGATAGAGTTGTAGAATATATAATGTTCCTAGTGTTAGAGTTATCTTAGATTTCTTAGCTTACTAGGGTTTATAGGGGTGGTGGTTGTAGTTCTTGCCCTTTTGGTACAGTTTGTTGTTGTTCCAAAGCCAGCTGGATTTAAGAGATATATGGAGTGCTGTCATGAAATTCCGCACTCCTATTCACATGATAGGTGTGTTCAACCCCAGAGCTATGGTCGATAGGCGAAACAAGTTGATTTTCAAAGGGATCCTTCCTCTCCTCTCTCTGATTTCTTCTCCAGGGACTCAACCCCCCCCCCCTCCATGTGTGCTGTACCAGGTTCTGCTTCAGACCTAAAGAAGCACCCTCATAAGCACCTTAGGGCATCATGAGAACTTTCTTCAAAGATGCTAAAATCTTCTGATTCCTCGGCTCCTAGACCAGGCTTGGCTCCAGCAGATCCGAAAGGCTTCTTGAATCCATCCTGGTCTATACCGAGGACATTATCTGCTTCAGATCCAGGTTCGCCTGGATCGTTATTTGCCTCAACCAGCTCGGATCCTACTCAGTCCTCTGATCTGAGGATGTTGGATAAGAAGCAGAGTTCACCATTACCTTCCACTTCAGTTTTGGAGCCTAGGACTTAGGCTCCAAGGACTGGGAACCATTCCCCGGTATCTTCCATATGCTCAGTCTCCCCTATGGTTCCGGCAAAAATCTTATGGACTCCACACCAGTCTCACCCTTCGTCTATGGCTTCGTCCAGATCCTCTAGAAGCCTTTTGGAATATGACGTCGACATGATGGTAAGGAAGATTATCAGGGCTCAGAACCAGGTGGGGGTTTTGTTGGCTCCATGAGCGTCCCTACCAACATTGACTCTGCTTCTCCGATTCAACCCTTGGTTTCAGAGCCCCAGGACCTTAGCCAGCTGAGACCATCAGCATCGAACTCAAAGACCTTTGCTTCCTCGACTCCGATGTTTGCCTTGACTACCCCTGCTCCAAGATGATCTGATCAGAGTAGGTCTCAGGATGTCAAGGTCGAGTCCGTGGGAGGAGACTCTGGAGCCGTCTCTCCCCCTCCGTGCTTTGGCTCTCAACAGCATGAGTCCAATTTAGTCTAGGAGCAGTGGATCTGAGGTCCTTGTCACATCTTCTTCAAGGGCTTCAGCCCTGATGGAGTTGGGCAGGGGTTCTTCTGATCCCTTGGCTTTCCAGGTGACTGAAAAGGCTTTCTCTGCTGACAGAGGTACAATCTCTTTGGCTACTGCTCCACCCCTTCGTCCTTCATTGGATCTGGGAGCTGGGCCTACTATTCCTGTGCAGGGTCAGCCTGTTTCAAAGAGCATCCAGGTTTTCTCACCTGAGGTGGTCCCCACCTCTTCCAATACCTGCCCTGAACATCCCACGGAGGAGGTGCCTCAGATGAGGACGTGTAAAAGAGGCACCTAGACTCCCCTATGGAGTCTCTTACTGAAGATCCAGACTTCAGAGGGGGGGGTCTCCAAAATCACCACCAGAGAATGTCTCCTTTGCAGACATTTTGGAAATTTTAAAACAAAAAGGTGGTTGGTTGTCCTAAGATCCTACCTCTGAAGTATCCATATTTCTGGATGCCTTCGGGATGCCCCCATCTACATCTTGGGTAACCCCTCCCCCATGAATCCCCTCATAAATTTGGTGGCACACTGGGCATGGATGGAGGTGGACACTACAGAGACTCTCCCTAAATGACCTGATAAATTTCTCTCCTTACCTACTGATTCTTTCTGCTGATCCAAGGGTATTCCATTTGTTGCTATGGTGGTGGCAGCCGCCACTATAAAAGAGCTAGCCGAACAAAGCTCTACCGTCCATCCACCGAACAGGGAGTCTAGGGCGATGGATAGGTTCTGCAAGCGCTTCTACGCTTAACTACTTTCACTCTGAGGGCATTTAACTTTTTGGCACATTTTACTCACCTGCAGAGAGACATGGTCAAGGAGCTCTCTGAATTGTTGGAGGAGATCATGCTGACAGAGGAGTTTGAGAAGATTTCTCTTAAGCTGGCCCCTCTTTCCTCCCTTGCTAATTCGTCCATGAGGCTTATCTCTCTTGCAGCAGAGGGTACCTGGCGGGTGGCTGGCACCAGTGTTGCTGTATGCAGACATGCCTGGATGAGGCTATGTGATTTTGCGGAGCCCTTTAAAGGCATCTTTTGTCAGTGCGCCCATTGATGGCTCCTCTTTATTTGGATTGTCAGTTAGACACCCTGGCCTGCAGTGAGAAAGAGGGCAAGATCCTGTCTACTATAGGAATCATGTTTTCCACCCTTCAACGAACCTACTTCAAGTGTCAGAGAGGGGCTAAGAAGATTTGGTTCTGTAAGCGTCAAGGGTCCTTCCCTGACCAAACTGAAGAGTTTTTCCTCCAAAGGCAGAGGAGGGGGCTTTAATGGGAGATGCCACTCCAAGAAGCAGCAGGTGTCCACAAAATCAGGACTTCAGAGAACCCTTTCCTGACGAGCCCTATCAGTGCTCCTGAAGGGTTGCCCGGCTACTGTGCCCTACAGAGACAGTTGGTGGCCGTTTTTCTCTGCACTCAAATGCCTGGGCCCAAATAACGAAAAATATTTAGCTGCAAACCATTTTATCCAGAGGCTATTACATCCCCTTTCACATTTTAGCCCCAAGAACATGAACCCCCCCCCCCCGACATTCCACCCAGTCAGAGGGAATTGGCAGTCATAGAAATTCAAAAGTTACTGCAAAAGAGTCTTCCAGGAGGTCCTAACTAAACAGAGAGGATCCAGAGCTTACTCCCACTTCTTTTTAGTGCCAAAGAAGACCAGGGACCTAAGGCCAGTCTTGGACCTGAGCAGATTGAACTTGCTCATAAAGAAAGCAAAGTTTTGCATGGTTATGGTACAGTCTATCCTTCCTTTGTTAAGGAAGGATGATTGGATGTCCTCTGTGGACTTTAAAGGATGCGTACTATCACACCAAAATAGACAGGTTTTCCAGGAGTCATTGGCACTTTAGGCTGAAAGCCAGTCACTACCAATTCAGAGCCCAGGGTGTTTACCAAATGCATGGCAGTGGCCGCAGCTCTTCTCAAATTGTGGGGTTTTCGGGTGTTGCATTATCTGCTGACTACCCCTACCAAGCATCAACTGTCTCATACCAGAGACTACCTGTTCCATATCTCGGATTTCCTAGGCATTGCGATGAATCAGAGCAAGTTGCAACCAATGCCAACTCAATCCTTGGAGTGTATCAGGGCTCGGCTGAATACAGTTACCCAAATAGCACTGTTGCCCCTACTTCAGATAGTCACCTTGAGAAACCAAATCCATTCATTACTAACTCTTCCTTCACCCTCCGACAGGCTTGTTCTTTGAGCTCTTGGATCTATGGTAACTGCCATAATGTTAGTTCCTCTTGCAAGGTACTATATGTGTGTTCCCCAGTGGACGTTGACTGTACAGTGGTCTGTACTTCACCAGTCTCTATCTGTTCCTATCAAGTTTACAAAAGTTTGCAGAACCCACCTGGAATTGTGGATTTAGTTCACCCTGTCAATTGGCAGACCATTCATTCTTCCACCCCCACAGTCATAGTCACCACGGTCGCTTCCTAGCTATGGTGGGGGGACAGGCATTTCAAATGGAAGATGGTCCAAGGCACATGGACTCCCTTAGAGACCAGACTGCATATCAGTGTACTAGAGATGAGAGGAGTCCTCCTCTCATTGCAAGCCTTTCAGGATGTTCTACCTCTGGGCTCCATTGCAGTTCACCCAGACAACATGCCAGTAGTGTGGTACATCAACAAGCAAAAGGAACCTGTTCTTACCCCCTTTGCAGAGAGGCCATGAGGGTTTGGAAATGGGCAATCTCTTCACACCGCTTTCTCCTTACAACTAACAAACCGGGTAAGATCAGTGTGCTGGCGGACAAACTCAGCAAGTCCATCCTGACACCCCACAATTGGTCCCTCAACCAAACAATAGCAAGTCAGATTTTCGACTGTTGGGGTCGTCCTTGCTGCGCTCTCTTTGCTTCCCCTCTCAACTTCTATTGTAGCAAGTACTTCACGCTGATAACCCCCCACCCCACCCAGGGAAGCCCCCAAGGGATGCTGTAATCCATGATTTGGCCCTCCAGTCTCCTCTGTGCTTATCCTCCCCTTCCATTGATCCCAGAATTCCTTCAGAAAGCCCAGTGGGTGAAGAGCACTGTAATCCTCATTGCCCCTTATTGGCCTCATCAGATTTGGTTCCCCTTCCTTTGGTCTTATCTGAAGTATCCTCCCTACAATACTGGAGCCCATCCAGGATCTCCTAACCCACCAGTCCCTGGGACTCCATCAACATCTATCCACTCTCAAGCTAACCGCATGGTTTCACCAATTCCAGTGATTGTTAAGGAGTCCAGGCTTTCTTTGCCTGTAAAGAGTATTGTTTAAGCTTCCCAAAAGGTCTCCACCAAAAAGATATACAAAAGCTACTGGAACAGATTTGCTCTCTGGGCTGCCAAGGAGAACATTGATCCTTACACTGCTTCTGTTGTGACCATCCTGTCCTTTCCTGCTTCCTTATTCAAGGAGGGATCCAGTTTTGCCACAGTTAAACTTTAGTTGGCAGTCTTATCCAGTTTCCACTCTGGCCTATCATCAGGCCATGTAGCCACTTCGAGGTTATGCAGAGTTTTCTTGAAAGGAGTTTTTCTTCTCAGGCCTCCTATCAAAGACCCCACTCCCCCTTGAGATTTTCCCCTGATTTTCCAAGGCTTCTCTCAAAAACCTTTTGAACCAGGTAGTAATTGTGACATGAATTTTTTTATCTTGGAAAACTATTTTTCTGTTTGCCATCACCTTGGCTAGAAGAGTTTCTGAATTACAAGCCTTCTCTTCTAAGCCACTTACATACTTTTCCACAAAGACAGAGTTTCACCCTGTAGTAATACATCCTTCATGCCTAAAGTGGCTACTGAGTCAAACATTAATCAAATCCGTTCATTTACTAATTTTCTTTTCCAATTTTTACAATAAAGGTGAGTACATTTTGCATTTTCTGGATGTTCATAAACAACTTTGTTTCTATCTTGACAGGACTAAACAGTTCAGAAAATCAGATCAGCTATTTGTGTTTTTTCGCCTAGTAACCTGGGACAGGCAGTAAGAAGGTAACTCTGGCCAAGTGGATTACTAGTTGCATTTTCTTTATATATGATAATAGCAGTGTGAAGTTGGCTAATTCACCTAAGGCCCATTCAACTACATCTACTGCCACATCCTTTGCCTTTTCATCTAGAGTTTCAGTTGATGACATCTGTGCAGCAGCTACTTGGTTTAAATCCTATGCATTTGTGACTCATTAAGCAGGGCTTCTTTTGGCTCAACAGTGCTCAGGCATATCCTTCCTTGAGGCCACCCAAGAGAAGATGTGTCTGGGGACTCTGACCCTGGAGTGAATCAGAGCTAGACAGACAACATCAGATTTTTAAATTATATACTTACCATAACTTGGTATCTTTGTTGTCCACTCTCGTGCTGAGTCACCATCTCTTCTATTTGTCCCTCAACCTGGAAAAATACTTTTCTGGAGGATCTGCGTAGCATTTTTAGGGACCTTTATTCCAGGTTTTAGCCTCTGGGGTTCCCCCTTTTTCTCCTTTTCTTTCTTTCCTTGTTACTAATGGGCAGCAAACTCGATCTGAGGGAGCTGTGCTTAGTACAGTGGATTATGGGTAAGGGAGAAGCTCGAGCCTGGAATCTGAAGCCTGTAGAAGGTGGCCAAGTCAGATATGAGGATCAGATCCGTAACCCAAGAGTGAATCAGAGTGAGACTGGACAACACAAATGCCAAGTTATGGTAAGTACATAACTTAAAATTTCTTGTCATATCCATTTAAGCCTATGTCACATCTTAAAAAACTTTTTGATCTGATGTTGTCCATTTCATTATGCCTTACTGTATGGGGTCTACAGATCAGACTCGGATACTTTTCATGACTTACAATGCAAGGCTCAAGATCCTCCCTCTCCCATAATGTTTTACTCCTCATCTAGTCCCTCAAATCTCATTTACCAACTTCCAGCTCAGGCGTTATTCCTAAGCCTCAGCATAGAGATGTGACTTTTTCTGTTTTTTTTGTGGGTTTATTTCTGTAGTGAGTTCCTTTTTCTACTGTTTCTCTCCTTTATCAAGGTATACATATTTTTCAGGTTAGTTTTTTGGCTCCTCCCCTCCCTCTTTAACTAGTTCTTACCAGAGCTTTTCCCTGGCATTAGGGTTGCTTCCCCCTCCACGTTTCTTCTATAGCTGTTAATTCCCTATCTGAAGTAGTTAATTTCATTTGATCAGCAACCTGTGGGTATCGGATCCGTCCTGGATCCGAGCCGGCAGCTTTCCAAGCTAGAGGTCCAAGCTCCTCCCCCTTACCCATAATACCCTGCTACCTCCCCCCAGTCCCCAGATCTCATTTGCCGCGGCTTCTATATGCATGAGTGACGAGCTCCTTGCGATTAGGTAAGATAAGGTTAGGAATTTTCTCTACCTTTTTACCAGTTAAAAAGTGTGTGTGTGTGTGTGTGTGTGTGTGTGTGTGTGTTAATTGATCCTTAGACTAGTTTAGTTTAGTTTAAATTAACTTTAGTGTATTCCCCTTCCCCGTATCTGTGTGTTAGGGAGTGTGATTGTGTAGACATGGCCGAAAGCCCTAAGGCCATCTTTTCTAAATGCTCGGAGTGTGACCATATGCTGTCCCCAGCCGATGGCCACACTCAGTGCGCTCTTTGCCTGGGGGTTGCACATTTGACATCAGGCTGCCAGATACGTGCTGCCTTTAACCCCTGGGCTCTGAGAGACAGGAGGAACAAGTTAATCTTAGTGGGCCTTTTACCCGCGGATTCTACTTCTTCCTCCTCTCCCTCAGTGGCGCCAGTCGTGGCTGCGGTTGTTCAGCCAATGGTTCCTGCTCCACTGGCTGGGACTCAACCTCCCACTGTGTCCCAGGGAGAGAGGGACCATAGAAAGAAAGAGAAGAGAGATAGAGAGAGGGAGAAAGAGAGAGACAAAGACAGGGAGAGACATAGGAGCCACAAGTGACGGGCCGACTCAGCCCCCTCGGCCCCGCCAGCTAAGCAGCTCTATTCTCTCTTGAAGGTTCCCGGGTCCTCCCCCTCTTGGCTCCGTTCCCCACGTTTCTCTCCGGAGCCGGAGGAGGAGCCCTGGCCACCTTCAAGGTCGTCAAGGTGGCCTTCCCGGCCAGCCTCAGCGGCCTCTTCTTGGTCTACGAGAAGCCTTTCTGACGCGGACATGGACCAGATGATGCGTTGCTTCCTTCAGGCCCAGATGCAAATGGGAGTGCTCTTGCCCCCCCCCCCTCCAGGGGGAGCTCGGCCCCTTTCTTTGCCCCTATTGCTCCTTCTTCGATCCATTATCGGGTTTCGGAGCCGTCAGATCCGAGTAGCCTTGGAGCTGTGGAGTCTGCACCGATGGTAATCGCTACTTCGACGCCGATCTTACCTTCAAGTTTATCGGGTCCCTTTTTGGATCCGAGCTCTCTGGGCCGTGAGCCGAGCCTCGGATCCAGAGGGGTGAGTGTGTCTTCGGCCCTGATGCGGTCGGAGCACACTTCCCTTTTGGGTCCGATTGCTTGGACTCCGGCACCGATCCACACATCGGATCCGAGGGGGCTGCTCTCGGAACCCAGGGAGAGTGGTTCACCTTCGGCTTTCGATGTGGTGGAGAAGGTCCTCTCGAGGGATTCGAGGTCCCTGGCTCGTGCTATGGATCCACCCGTCATTCCCTCGCAGATGGGCCTGTCTTCCATCATCTGGCCCCAGGGACAGCCTACGTCTATGCCCCAGCTAGTTCCTGTAGAGGAGCATGACCCCGTTGGTGAGCCCTCCTCGGACAATCCCGCCGAGGAGGTCCCTCACAAACGAAAGTGTAAGAGGTGGCACTTGGACTCCCCCGAGTCCCTCACGGAAGACACTGACTTGGAGGAAGGGGAAGGTTCCCCCAGGTCACCCTCCGAGGACATCTCATTTGGAGACATTATGGAGATGCTGCGCATTAGAGGGGTGTGGTCAGCCCAGAAACCTTCCTCGGATGAGTCAGTGAGTCAGTGTTTCTGGAGGCGTTTGATGCAGGCCCGTCTACCTCTTGGGTGTCCCCTCCGGCCGACCCCCTGGTAGACCTAATTACCACCAGGGCGTGGAAGGAGCAGGACACTGTAGAGCCAATCCTCAGGAGACCAGATAAGATCCTTAATCCCCCGACAGACAAGGCAGCGTGGAGTAAAGGTTCCCCTGTAGATGCCATGGTGGTGGCGGCTGCCACCAAGAAGGAACTGGCACAGGATACTTCCTCGGTCCATCCTCCCGACAAAGAGTCTCGGATGATGGATCACATCGGAAAGCGGATGTTTGCTTCAGCCACCTTTTCCATAAGGGCGCTTTATTACTTAGCACACGTGATTAGGCTTCAGCGGGATCTAATAAAAGAGTACACTGGGTCGCCCCCGGAGTCCATGTCGGCCGAGGACAAACGCACTTTCTCGGCTCCCATGGCCACTCTAAAATCGATATCCAACACATCTATGCGGCTTCTCTCCCATGCCATGGAGGGGGCAGCTAGAGCCAGCGGCGCAGGCATCGCCTTACGGCATCACGCTTGGCTCTGACTTTGCGGAACACTTCAAGGCATCCTTCGCGAACACTCCCTTTGACGGTTCTATGCTGTTTGGCAAGACCGTCCGTGATACGCTGCTCCAGAGTGAGAAAGACACTGTGTGTTGTCGGAATCTGCTTCTCGGCTCCTCAAAGGTCCTTTTCCAGGAACCAGAGAGGACAAAAGATGATGTGGTTCCGGAAATCTCAGCAGTCCCATTACGCTCCGGACCCTTCGTCCTTCAGAGGCAGGGGAGGACAAGGTGGACGCCAGCCCAGAGGCAGAGGGGGGCCGAAGAATTTCGGGTCAAGGGAACCTTTTTCAGACCAACCCGCGCAGCAACCCTGAGGGGTTGCCCAACTGCTCCTCTCTGGAGGCAGTCAGGGGCGTTTCTCGGAACACCTAGCACATTGGGAGTCCATTACGACAGATCGCTGGGTGCTCCAAATAATATCCAGAGGTTACTCTATCCCCTTCATACATCCTCCCGAGGCGCCTCCCCGATGTTCCACCCAGTCAGAGGGAGGCGGTGGCTTTAGAAATAAAGAAGCTGCTAAGAAAAAGAGCCATCCAGCACGTCCCCCCAGGCCAGTCCGGGTCGGGCAATTACTCCAGGTTCTTTTCGGTGCCAAAAAAGACGGGGGACTTAAGACCAGTTCTCGACCTGTCTACATTGAACCTATTCATTGCCAAAGAGAAATTCCGGATGGTCACTCTTCAGTCTATTCTCCCCCTTCTGCAGGAGAATGACTGGATGTGCTCCATAGACCTCAAGGATGCGTACTACCACATTCTCATGGACAGGCGATCCAGGAGGTTGCTCCGCTTTCGGTTGGGGGCCAGTCATTATCAGTTCAAGGTCCTCCCTTTTGGCCTCACCACAGCCCCCAGGGTGTTCACCAAGATCATGGCAATTGTAGCGGCCCACCTGAGGCTTCAGGGAATACAGGTCTTTCCTTACCTGGACGACTGGCTCCTCGCCGCTCCCACCAGGCATCTACTATGCTCAGCCAGGGATTGCTTCCTGCTCTTGGCCCACCAGTTGAGGATCACTATAAATTACAAAAAATCGTCCCTTCAACCTGTTCAGGTCCTGGACTTCATAGGAGCCAGAATAGACACACTTCAGTCCAAGGCCTTCTTTACACCAGACAGACTCCGCAACTTAACTCTCCACGTCTTAGCACTCCTACAATCCCCGCTCCCACCAGCGGAATTAGTCCTGAGAGCCCTCGGGTCCATGGCAGCAGCTATCACCTTACGAGTGGTCTCTGAACCCCTTAGTAGCGAAACAGATCTTTCTCAAATGGGGTCAACCTTGCTGCGATCTCTTCGCATCGCCTTCGAACGCAAAGTGCAGCGAGTTTTTTGCTCTAATTCCCCCGCCAGGGGAGAGCCCCAGAGATGATCTCGTTCATGCTTGGCCATCCGGTCTTCTTTATGCTTATCCTCCTCTCCCGTTAATGACAAAATTCTTACAGAAAGCTCGTCGGTTGGGGAGCAAGGTTATCCTAATAGTCCCATTCTGGCCTTGTCAAACCTGGTTCCCGTACCTACGGTCTCATCTCATAGCTCCTCTTTGGATCTTGGATCCCATTCTGGATCTCATTTCTCATCCTTCGAGATTGAAAACTCTGAATCTGGACGACCTCAAGCTCTCTGCTTGGTTGATCCAGTTCAGTTAGTGGCCAGGACTCCCGGTATCTCATCCGCAGTTAAATTCATCCTGGTGGCGGCGCATAAGCCTTCTACCAGGAAGGTCTACAACAGTAAATGGAAGCGTTTTTCCATCTAGGCCTGTTGTAGGAATTTGGACCCTTTTACGGCTCCCATTCCAGCAGTACTTGAATATCTATCTCACATTTTCCATCAAGGGGCCAGTTCTTCTACTGTGAAGGTTCAAATGGCGGCCATTTCCCACTTCCACCTCGGGGACAATCTTGGTCCTTTAGCTTTAACTAAGATCTGTAAGACTTTCTTAAAGGGCACCTTTCTTTTAAGACCTCCTGTCAAGAATGCGGTTCCTCCATGGGACCTAACCTTAGTCCTTCAGGCTCTAACTGGTCCACCCTTTGAGCCTGCAGCTTCGGTTGACTTAAAGTTCTTGTCTTGGAAAACTGCCTTCTTAATTGCTATTACCTCAGCTAGAAGGGTTTTTGAGCTTCAGGCCCTTTGTACTAAACCCCCGTATCTTGTCTTCCATAAGGACAGAGTATCTCTCAGGACTAATCCTTCCTTCTTACCTAAAGTGGCTTCTGAGGCTAACATCAACCAATCCATTAATCTACCTGTTTTCTTCCCTAACTATCAGAACAAGGGGAGTACAGACTGCATTCATTAGATGTGCATAGGCAATTTCGCTTTTACTTGCACAGAACAGCTGCCTCTCGCAAGTCGGAGCAGCTCTTTGTTTCCTTTGCTAAGCCATTCTTGGGTAAACCAGTAACGACGGTGATTAGCTAGATGGATATCTCACTGCATTTGCTCACATACAAAATTTCTGGTCGGCCAGAGCCCTTGGGGGTTCATGCTCATTCTACCCATTCTATGGCTACCTCTGCTGCGTTTTGGTCAGGAGTCCCCTTGGATGACATCTGTTCTGTGGCTACTTGGGCTTCTTCTCATACCTTTATTTTGCATTATAAATTAGGTCTGATATCCAGAGGGAGGGCGGCCTTTGGCTCTGCAGTGCTCCGGAATATTCTTCCTTGAGGACCTCCCAAGTTTTTTGGTAGCTGGGGACTCTGTCCCACAGGTTGCTGATCATATGAAGTTAACTACTTCAGATAAAAAAGTTATGTACTCACCATAACATTCCATCTGAGTAGGTAACTTCAATTGTCGGCAACCGTCCACCACTCCTTCCCCCTAACCTGGCTTTTGTGACCTGATTGATAGAATGATTCAGTCCTGGTATTCATCAGGTTAGGATGTTCAGGTATTGCTTGTCTTGGTGTTGCCTGGTAATTGGGAAAACTCGATCTGAGGACTGGAGGGAGGTAGCAGGGTATTATGGGTAAGGGTGAGGAGCTTGGAGCTCGGATCTCTAGCTTGGAAAGCTGCCGGCTCGGATCCAGGATGGATCCAATACCCACAGGTTGCTGACAAATGGAGTTACCTACTCAGATGGAACGTTATGGTGAGTACATAACTTCTTTTTTTCTCTTCATTCTCCTCCTTTAACTATTAAAAAAATAAATAAATTCCCAGTATTTTTGAGTTATCTTTAGAGTAAGTTATGTTAGTCCACTTCCTTCTGTAGTGCTTGTGTGGGTGTGCCAACCCTCCTTCCAGTATGTCGGACAAACCCACGGGTTCTGAAAAACCTACCGGCTTTAAAAGGTGTGCCTCTTGTGGGCATAAGATCCCCCAGTTGGATGCCCACAAGAGGTGCGTGTATAGTCTTGGGTCTGGGGCATTTGGAGGTCGAATGTGACATCTGTGCAGCCTTCAATCCCCGAACACTTGCTAATTGGCATAATAAGTTGATTTTGAGAGGTCTTTTGACAACCTCTGGAACTTAAACTCCCACTGATAAGGAGGAGCTCAAGAAGCATGCCCTCTCAGCTCTTCTGGGGTCCACGTCTTCTTTACCCGAGAAGCACAAAAAAATTGTCATGTCCTTTAACTTTGGATTCTACTAGTTCTCGTGTCTCATCGGCTCAGAGAAGTTCCTCTGATCTGACAGAGTCGGCTCCTGCTAAGACACTAACACTGTCTGATCCTTGGCCTTTGGGTCCGAGCAGCTTTTTGGGTCCTACAAATGTGTTATGAATTCAAAGTACGCCATCTGTGGGTGAGCCCTCCTCTGGTCAGAAGCACCCAGATCAGAGGTCCCAGAGTTGCACTCCATGTTGGATCAAATATCCTTCCCCAGCCCCATCCTTTCGACCAGCCTGTCCCCAGTCAGTTCTACCCATTCTTCAACCTCTTCAAGATCCTCACAGCTGTCACACTCAGACATGGACAGGATGATAGAGTTTTCTCAAAGCCAAGATTCAGGTGGGGATTTTGCCATCTCCGACCTATGTAGAGGATCCATGAGAGCTCCAACTCCAGTACCTCATCCTCCTCTTCTGATCCAGCCTGTGGTTTCAGAACTTCAGGGTCTGACTTTCCCAAGTGGGCCATCGTTGGAGCGAAGAATTTCTCTTTCCCAGACTAGCTCAGCTCTTGATGCCCTCTGAGTGGAGCGAGTCCTGGACCTGAGATATTGGTGCCAACTTCTTGGGGATGGTCTCGGCGCTGACATTTTTGGAGCCATCCCTGCCCGTGGGGGCTTAGTCACTTAACACTTTGGGCCCAGTGCTTTCTGGAGGCATCGGATCCATGATGGCTTCCTCCTCCTCTCCTTTGGTAAATCCTGCTGCAAGGGAGAGTAGACAGGCTTCCCTGGGTTTGTCTGCTTTCCAAGTGGCAAAGAGGGCTTTCTCTTAAACCGAGAAAAGCAGCCCCTCATCCCCCGGATCCTATTCAATCTCCTTCTGATCCGAATTTTTCGCCAGTTCATCCTGTCTGTAGTTAGCCTCTCCAGGAGAGCCTCCAAGCCTACCCTCAACAAGGGGTCCTCCTGTCTTTGAGTCCTCTCCAGGAGTATCCCATGGGGGAGAGGTTCATTGGAAGAGATGGTGCAAGAGGAAGCACTTAGACTCCCCTATGGAGTTGTTGATAGAGGACACTGACTTCGATGAAGGGGAGGGGTTCCCTTGAGCTCCACCTGATGACATCTCCTTTTGGGGATATTTTGAAAATACTGAAACAAAAGGGTGGTTCATCATCCCAACCCCTTCCTCTGAGGTGTCAGTGTTTCTGGAGGTCTTCAGGACAGGCCCATCTACATCCTGGTAGACCCCACCAGCGACAAGCTTATTGACCTAGTCGTCCACCAGATATGGAAGGAGCCAGACTCCATGGAGCCCGTCTCTGAATGTGTAGACAAATACCTCAGCCCCTGGTAGTGATTGTCCATTCTGAAGTAAAGATGTCCAGTTGATGCCATTGTGATGTTGGCAGCCACTGCAAAGGAGCTAGCCAAACAGAGCTCCTTTGTTCATCCCCCGAATAAAGAGTCTCAGGCTTTGGACAAGTACAGGAAGCGCGCCTGTGCTTCAGCTACCTTTAAGTTGAGAGAATTAAATTACTTGGCACACTTCACACAAATCCAGAGAGATCTGATCAAGGAACTTGCTATAACTCTCTGGCACTGTTCTTGGAGAAGGACCTCAAGAAGGTATCTTCCCAACTGAGCACTATGTCTTTGATTGGTAATTCCTTCATGAGGTTAATTTCTCATGCTGTGGAAGAAATCTCTTGAGCAGCTGGTTCAGGCATAGCCTTTAGGAGACATGCCTGGATGAAGCTTTGTGAGTTTGCGAACCCCTTTAAGTCATTATTCATAAATGCCCCCTTTGACGGTTTTTCCTTGTTTGGACAGTTAAATCAGTTAAACTCTTACCCGCAGTGAGCAGGAAAGAAAGACCTTATCTGCTGTAGGGATCAAATTTTCTTCCCCCCAAAGGACCTTCTCCAGAAACCAACGGAGTGGGAAGAAAATGTGGTTCCATAAGTCCCAAGGGTCTTTCCTGGATTCAGGATGAATCCTCTTCTAGAGAAAGAGGACTTAATTGTAGGCACTGCTGTAGAGGACGAGAGGGGGTCCATAGAACCAGGGCAGTAAAGTTCCTTTCTCTGACAAGGCCCTCTCAGTGCTCCTGAAGCATCGCTTGGCTGTCCTTTTCTGAAGTCAGTCGGGGGCAGACTGTCCATACACCCAGATGCCTGGGCAAGCATTACAAATGACAACTGGGTGTTGAATATAATTTCCAGAGGGTACTATAGTCCCTTTTCCCTTCCTCCTCCTAGTTTCCGAGAGATTATCTCCCTGACGTGCCACCCAGTCAGAGGGAGAATGCCATCATAGAGGTTCAGAAACTTCCAGAAAAAAAGAGTCATCCAGGAGGTCTTGACCGAACATCAAGAATGCAGAACTTGCTCACACTTCTTTTTGGTGCCAAAGAAAATGGGGGACCTTCGACCAAGAGGTAGACTTAAGGAGTCTGAATTTATTCTTAAAGAAGTCAAAGTTCAGCATGGTTACAGTACAGTCCATATTGCTGCTTCTAGGCAAGGATGATTGGATGTGCTCTGTAAACCTCCAGGACGCTTATCATCATATCAGAATAGACAAGCGCTCCAGGAGACACCTGCTCTTCTGGCTGGGAGCCAGCCATTACCAGGTCAGAGCACTGCCCATTGGTCTCACCAACACCCCCTGGGTATTCAAATGGATGGCAGTGGTTGCAGCCCACCTCCAACTGCAGGTATTCTAGGTGTTTCCATACCTAGACGATTGGCTCCTTTTGGCATCTACTACTTTGAGACATTCAGGTTTTGCAACAACTCTTCAATTGCCTGGGAATCACAGTGAATGTGGCAAAGTCAAAGATGTCTCCCATACAGGTCATAGAGTTTGTAGGGATGCAGTTGAACACAATCACACAAATAGCTGCCCTACCTCCACAGAGAATAAGATAATTGAGGCAGCAGGTACAGCTGTTACTAGATACCCCAAAACCACCAGCTCACCTGGTCCTTATGGCCCTAGGATCCATGTCAGCTGCCATTCTCCTGCTTCCTTTATCAATATTCTTGCGAGTTTTCCAGTGGAACCTAGAGGTCCAGTGGTGTATTTTATATCATCCATTTTCAACCCCCGTCAGACTAACTATGATATACAAGCGTCATCTACAGTAGTGGATGCTTACAAATTACCTACATCTCGGCAGACCCTTTACTACCCTCCACCTATAGCCACAGTGACCATGGACGCTTCTCTGTTGGGGTGGGGAGGGGGGCATTTTCAGGGAAGAATGGTAGAACAAAGAACCATTGGAACACATGAACTTGGTAGTCTAGACCAAGAGCACTTTAATGAAACGCAAGTTAAAACACTTTTGCCTTCAGGCTTAGTCCAAGACACGTGGTCCACAACAGAGATCACATTGCACATAAATATCCTGGAGATGAGGGCACTTCTTCTTTCATTGCAAGCCTTTTAGGACTGCTTCCATCTGGAAACAATTGCAATTCTTACAGACAACATGCCGGTTGTTTGGTACATCAACAAGCAGGGGGGAATCCTATAATACCCTTTTTGCAGGGAGGCCATAAGGGTTTGAGAATGGGAGTTCTCTTCAGACTGCTTTCTCACTGCATCGCACATTCTGGGGGAATCCAAAATTCTGGCAGACAGACTGAGCAGATCGATCTTGAGTCCACACGAGTGATCCCTGAATAAATCAGTAACGGATCAGATATTCAGCCTTTGGAGCCAACCTTGCTGTGACCTCTTTGCCTCTCCCCAGAACAAGTGGAGCAAGTATTTTGCTCTGATCCCCCTACTGGGGGAGTCACCCAGCGATGCTCTAGTCCACAGTTGCCCCCCCTCGCATCTCCTGTATACTTACCTTCCCATTTCCCTGATCCCCAAAGTTTTGCAGAAAGCCAGGAGGTTGAAGAGCACTCTGATCCTCATTGCCCCCTTCTGCCCTCATCAAGTATAGTTTCCCTTGCTGCAGTCTCACACCCAGTATCCTCCATGGATATTAGATCCCAGGCAGGATCTGATTTCCCATCCATTGGATCTTTAGACCCCCCAGTCTCCGATCCCTGAAATTAACCCCTTGGTTTCTCCACTTCCAGTGATCCTTCGAAAGTCCAAGCTAGTATCCCCTGTTTGAAAAATTATACTGGCTTCTCAGAAGCCATCTTCCAAAAAAGTGTACTATAGCAAATGGAAGAGATTTTCAGTTTGGGCTGCAGAACAGAGTATTGTTCCTTTTTCTGCCCCTGTTTTACATGTCCTTATTTTTCTCAGCTTGCTTTATCAACATGGGGCTAGTTTTTCCACCATAAATTTACAACTAGCAGCTGTTGTGAATTTTCATGTAGGGAAGGGCGACAATCATTCATCTTCTCTCTCAACATCAAGGTTAAGTAGGGATTTCTTGAGAGAGTTTTTCAACTTAGTCTGACCATAAAAAATGTATCTTCTCCTTGGGATCTCACGCTCGTGCTTCAGGGCCTAACTCAGAAAGCTTTTGAGCCTGCGAGCTCATGTGACATAAAGTACTTGTCTTGGAAGACTGTTTTCCTAGTGGCCATTACCTCAGCAATAAGAGTGTCAGAATTATAAGCTTCATCTTCCCAGCCACCTTACATTACCTTCTTCAAGGATAGAATTGCCCTCAGAATTAACCCTTCCTTTATGCTTAAGGTTGTGACAGAGATGAATATTAACCAAACCACTCACCTGCCTTTATTCTTCCCAAATTATTCCAGTAAGGGTGAATATGTGCTGCACTCGCTTGATGTGCATAGACAGTTGTGTTTCTGTCTGCATAGAACAAAACCACATAGAAAATCTGAGCAGTTTGTTTCTTTTTCACAAAATAGATTAGGTCATGCTGTATCCAAAATTTCCTTAGTGAAATGGGTTACTGATTATTTCTACTGCCTACTTCTTGCATGGCATGTAACTTCCCTGTCTCATTAGTATGCATTCCACCAGTTCCATGTTTACCTCATCTGCTTTCTTGGCAAGAACTCCTGTCAATGAAATTTGTGCAGCAGCAACTTGGTCCCAAGTTTCATGTTTGTCTTTCACTATAAATTGGACATTATTTCTAGAAACAAAGCATTCTTTGGCTCAGCGGTGCTGAGGCATATCCTTCCTTGAGGGCCACCCAGGGATTACATAGCTGGGGACTCTGTCTCAGTACTGAGAGACATAATTGAATGGACAACATCAGGTTAGAAGTTATGTACTTACCATAACTTGGCATGTGTGTTGCCCAATTTCATTATGTCTCATGTTCCACCCGCCATCCCCTAGCCTAACACAGCTGAGCGATAGAGAGGATAATGGGAATCCATAGGTTCCTAGTTTGAGCTCCAGTGTGGTCACATTCTTTTTGGTTTCCATTAGTATAAATCTAAATCATCTTTAAGAGGGCATCAAGCTCGACTTGATGGGTTAGAGAAGGAGTAGGGCATTATGGGAGAGGGAGAAGCTTGAGGCTCTGATCGTAAGTCTTGAGAAGTGGTGGAGTCGGATCCAAGGTTGGATACATAGAAACAGTAGTGAGGCATAATGAAATTGGACAAACAGATGCCAAGTTATGGTGGTACGTACATAACTTCTATTTTTTTTTTTTTTTTTTGAAATCCCTCAAAAAATATACACCCCCCAATACCCCCCTAAAACCTATTAACTTAATAGGAATAAAATTCCCAAACTGACGGCCACATTTACGGACTTGAATTAACCTAAAAGAAGGGTTAAACTTGCTAAGATGCATGGTTTGAAGCCTGTGCTTCTAGCAAGTGCTAATTGGTTTTGTCTTTTCTTTATAGCGCCCTAGCTGGGAAAACCCCTGAATGCTTTCAAAGAACTTGATGATCTAGCCAGTTTCTCTTCTCTGTTTTTTTTCTTCAGTCACTCTCCACCGGACTGTAGCTAGTTTCTCTCTGTCAGATTTCTCCATGGAGACACGAGAACCAGGCAGTCAGTTTCTCTTTATTGGGTTCTTTCCATGGAAACACGAAGAGCAGCTGCAGAATTGCTACCGAGCATACATGTATTTGTTAGAAAAAAGCCTCATAATATCTAGTATTCTTATTCATTTACTTGCTTACTCTTAAAACTCATTACTGAATTAATCTAAGGTCCTAAATCCAGTCATTTCCTCATGCAAGAATGAGAAAAAGCACGTTAATTTTTCTTTTGGCATGCTCTTTTAACCATTTTTTTCAGTGCATTGCCTACATTTCTTAAAACTGAACAAGAAGAAAGGGAGAAGGAAAAGAAAAAAAACAGCAGCACCTGTTTACAGTCCCCATTACACTTAAAAAATAACTAAGAAAACTTTATAGCATGCAAAGAAAACCATACACCTCAAAAATGGTGCTAGTAAGAAAATGTTTTTTTCCTTAATTAACTTTCTTTCTCCTCTTCCCCTTCCCAAAGCATTTTTTTGAACATTTAATGACATGTAGTAGGGCATATGTTTGAGTCTCCCACAAGTCCAATAAATTCTGAAAAAGTCCAATATTTCCAGGTTTTCTTGTTCTGTCATGTTTCACACATGTAATTATTGCATTGTAATTCCACATTGTTACTGGTTTTGTTACTGTTCATGTCCACCTCCCATATCCTGTCTCTGCTTCATTTCCAATGTACTCTCGATTCTTCTAGTCAACTCTCATGCACCCTTCCTTCACTCCAACATTTTCCTTTGAAACATTGGAAAAAGTTTCACATGTACAGTCTGTCTGTGGTCTTTATTATCAGAAGAACAAGAAGTAGAATCTCTTTCTGTTTCATAGCTCACGTTTTTGTTGGACAAACTTTTTTATTTCCTCCTTGGCATGTATTTCATCAAAAAATGATTTTATTCCTCCAGGGAAGAATACTTTGAAGACAGCTGGGTACAGCAATTTGAATCTCACACTTCCCCGAATAGTAGAATAAGTTTGCTTCTCATCTGCCTGATGTACAATGAGTAATCATTCTCCACAAACACACCGCTGTCTCCCACTTTTAGTATTTCGTCCTTCTGCCACAGTTTTGTCAAAAATGAATTCCTTCTGCTGGTAGGATTGCACCTTTGCTATTAAAAGCCTAGGTTGCTTTGTCATAGTCAGATTGGAAGCATGTACACAATGTGCCCTTTCAACTAACAACTCCTGTTGTGGAATACCAGTCCAGTTGCTTATTTGTGCTTTCATAAAATTAAACCAGTCTGTTCCTTCCTGGTTCTGTGGTATAGCTGAAAATCTCAGGTTTTCCCTACGTGCTCTGTCCTCTAATTCTATTATTTTTTTTAAACATTTCTTCCTGAGCTGTTTCATATTCAGCTTTTCTTCATTTTGACCTCGGATTTTTGCAGCTTTATCAGCTCATCTGAATACTTGTTTAAAGCTTCTTCCATTTTTTTCCAGCCTTTTGTTTTGTGTTGATATTCTCCATGAGTTTTTGTTTATTTTAACCAGGTCTGTGTGCAGTTGTCTTGTATCTTCCTGTAGGTTACTGGAATTCATCTGAGGTTGAGGTTGCTTTACTTTTTGCTGAACAGCTGCAGAACTTTCCTCAGTCAATGTTTCTTCCTCATTTTTTGTAACTGATTTTTTTTCCAGGTGCTCTGTATTTCCTTTTACCTGGCATTCAGGCAGTACACTTACTAGCCAGTTACTGAAATTTATCAATAAACACAAGTGCACTGTCCTCCACTGCCGAGGAGCTAGAATTAAGCTGTTACTCAATGTGCAGTCATCTTGGTAGTATTGGATGTCGTCCTTTTCAATGTTGCAGTATTCTTTACATATAAGTTGTATTCCGCCCATTGACCCGACTTCCGGCCTGCATACAAAAGCTTATAGCCACTGTCAAGTACGTTGGATGTTGCACGTAGGTACTGACAATGTCCTCCATAAAAGGGACATCCATACATACTATCCTCAGTATTTTTTCACTGCCATTCGGAAGGGTTGACTCCTTCATACGGTTTGTCGTCGGATTCCTTCGCTCCACTTCCAGCTTCAGATAAGTACCCCATTGGGGATTTATAATTTTGCTACTGCCATTTCCTATTGTTCATGTCATCCAGGAAGGGCAAGTGTAGATGTGGAAGGCAGATTCCACATAAGGATAGTCACAAGCTTTGCCTGTTTTGTTTGGGGGCCTAGTCACGATCACCGTTCCTGGTCTATTTGCCAGGCCTTCATGCCTAAGACATTGTGAAGCCATCTTTCGGCCTTAGACCTTTATTTAGAAAATGAGAGACTCAAAACATCTGGCTGGGAACGTGATGGAGGGTTCCTGGGGATCCTTCAGCGGAGCCAAGTTTGAAGAGGAAGGTAAAGACCTGAATCCTCTTCCACTGCGCCTACTTCCTCCGAAGTTCCCCTTGAGGTCGGTGAAGACCCGGTGGTGCATTTGGAGGTTGGGTACACTTCTTTGGCGAGTACATCTCTGGAAGCCGTCAAGTGTGTGGATCCTAGCACGTCCGAGGCCATGCAGACGTCCAGTTCGGGCAGCTTGGGGTATCACCGTTCATTCTAAAGGAAGACTCCGGGATTGCTCCTGCCCCTCCACCTAGGGATCTATCGGATGTTAGGCCTATGTCCAACCTCTCTCCTCTGGTGGAGTAGCCTCTGAATGGTCCTTCCATTCCACAGTCAGATTGTGATGCATTTTCACAGGGTTGTAGAGAGCTTCTTCTTCTTCCCTCCCTATTCCAGCGTTCACCTCTTCTTCAGTGCTGGCTTCTGTGTGTCAGGGTTTTCTTCTGGGAGGCTTCAGAGGCGCAGGTCCTTGAATCTGACTTTGAAGATTCCTCTTCGGATGAAGACTCCCTGGCGTACTCCATCCAGATTCCTTCCCCTCTGGAATGTGCTTCTCCTGAGGAGAAGTCTAATGGGGGAGATTCCCGTATAGAAAAGCTTTCTTTCAGAGAAACTATTAATAAGATGAGGACTTTTTTAAGTGGGATTCCTCCCAAATTTCAGAAACACAAAAATGTTACTATGAGCTCCTTCAAATGGAAGCCTCTGTACCCTCTGCAGTTCTGCCTGTTCTTTCTGCTTTCTTGGATGCTTTTGCTTCTACTTCTGAAAACCCTGATTCCCAAGCCCTTGCTCCCAAGAGACCTGAAAGATTTTATAAGGTAAAAACAATAATCCAAAACCTGGAGATGCAGGGATAGGCTGAGCAAACAAAACTTTATTCTAATGCAAATCACAGAGCTTTTGGGATCAACCCTTCATCAGTGATAGTGAGGAAGGGTTTATCCTGAAAGCCCTGTGATTTGCATTAGAATAAAGTTTTGTTTGCTCAGACTATTCCTGCATTTCCAAGTTTTGGATTTTGTTTTTAATTTGACTTGTTCTATCTTACCTGGTTCACCTGTAAGTTGTCCTTGTGTTTGTATTAGTTTGTGAGATTTTATAAGGTCTCAGATGACTGCAGGTTTCTTTATAAATGCCCATCTGCTGACCCAGCTGTGGTCTCCATTGCCACTGACTTGTCTTCTTCTGCTATTCTGCTTCCCTGTGGTAAGAAGAGCAGGATTTTGGAAAGCCTTTGCTTTCTGAGGCATCTCAGGCTTTGTCCAAATTACCTGACTCAGAGGTCAAGTCTCAGGTTCTCAATCTGTTGTCTGCATCTTTTCAGGTAACAAGGCATTCTATTAGGAGCAGCTATGATGTAGTGGAGGTTTCTGACAGGGCTGTGGCCTCTCCGTCTGTTCTTAGACAGCATTCATAATTAAGGCTCCAGTCATTGCCTGATGACATAAAGGTCAAACTGCTTGATACTCCTTTAGATAATTTTGCCCTTTTTGGTTCAGCTGCTGCAGAGCTTTTCAAATCTTTACAGGAAAAAGTAAAGGAGTTCTAAGATTTAAAACACTTGCTTGTTTCCCCAGTACCCAAATTCCACAGGAATTTCCCCTGCCAAGACTTCCTTTATCAGAAGACCTGCTTGTTCCTCTCCTACTGCTTCTGCAGAATTTCGGTCTAAGAAATCTTCTAGGAGAGCTTCTCCATCAAAATCAGCTGCTCCTGCAACTCCTCCTCAGCAGCCTTTTCATAGGTTCATAGGTAGATACTAGGCTATCTGCCCGAGGACATTTATAAGCCTAGCCAGAGTGTGTCGGCTTTCGCCGCCCCATTGATTAATTAACTGATCCTCTGTCAAGCAGAGCCAGTGAAGTGATCCCAGGGGTGTATTTTCTGTTACCCATCCACTCATCAAGGTTTCTCTTGAAGAGTGTTGGTGAGGGGCTCTGCCTGATGTAGTTTGGAATTTTGTTCCAAAGCATGAGGAGTCTCTGTGCAAGAATCAATCCCTCCAGCATGTTCTATTTATTGTTGTGGCGAGGTTTAGCTCACTAAAGCATGTGGCTCACAGTGACTTGGATTTCTTTAGGTGGAGCATGTCCATCAATTCTGAGTTGGACATGGCTTTGTAAGCCAGGCAGAGATCACCTCTGAATAAGCGATATGCCACTGAATACAGCCGGAGTTTTTTCAGTCGGGCTGCTTAGGACATATGTTTGAGGCCAGTAATCCTCTTGGTGAGGTACTTTTATGGTCTTTCCGGCTGTTGGAAGTGTCTTGTGAGGTACATCCCAAATGGGGCATTGTACTCTATGATGGGTCTAATGAGTGATGAGTAGAAGGGCACTATAACCTCTTTATTTCTAGATGCGAACCCTTTAGTAATTAGATGGGCCACATAGGATTTCCTAACTACTTTGGCAATATGATTGTCAAAGGAGAGATTATGATCTACCTGGGTCCCCAGATCTCTTATCAGGCCAGACCTGTCTGTCTGTGACAACCAAGCCCATTCTTTCAAGTCGTATTCCTCTCTCTCTCTCCCGCCATTTCAGCCTGAATGGAGATCCCTCAGGACTCCTGGGTACTTTCCATCATCCAAAAAGGTTATTTTATGACTTGGAAGACTCTACCACCATTCCTAGGGGTCCCTCAACCCATTCCAGCCAACTCCATCTCTTTCCTCAGTTGCTAGCGCAACTCTTCCACCAAAGTAAAATCGAGGTTATTCCTCTAAAACAAAAAGGGATTTTACTCCAGGATGTTTCTTGTCCCAAGAAAGGGTGGTCCTTGGAGGCCTATCCTAGATTTCTCCCATTTAAGCACCTTCCTGAAGGTGCCTTCTTTTCAGATGCTTTCTTTGCAAACTCTTTTTTTTTTCCTCTGGTTCCTCAACACTCTTTCTTGGCTTTTCTGGATCTCAAGGATGCTTACCTACACATCCCAATTCACCCTCAGTACAGGAAATTCTTGTGTTTCTTGGTGGGTTCTTTGCACTTTCAGTTCTCTGCCTTGCCTTTTCGTCTTTCCACTGCTCCAAGGGTTTTCACCAAGTGCTTGGCTCCAGCCATTGCCTTCCTGAGGATTTGAGGGATTCAGGTTTACCCATATCTAGAAAACCTTCTTTTTCTGGCCAACAGCCCAGATCATCTAAGGTTAAACCTTAAATTAGCCATTCCTTTTCTTCAGATGTTGAGATTCACTGTAAATTTCAAAAAATCCAGTCTTACCCCAACTCAGGACCTCATTTTTCTAGAATGCAGATTCAGGACAGACCTGATGATGTTTTTTCTCCCCTCAGACAAGGTTCTCTCTCTTACAGGCTACATGGAAGCCCTTCTGCCTCTTCCGTCTATCTCGGACAGGGAATTTCTAAGATTGTTCAGATTCATGGCTTCCACAATTCCCATGCTCCCTTTTGAAAAGTTGTACATGAGGAAGTTTCAGTGATTTCTGAAGGCAACTTGGTGTCAGCATGCCCGTCCTTTGGATGCCCTGGTCCCTCTTCTCAATTGCCTGAAAACAAAGCTGCTTTGGTGGATCCAGCAGCTATCTCAGAATCCAGGCCTTCCTCTTCTCATGCCTCAACCTTCTCAGACACTCTTCACATGCACCTCAGATTTAGGTTGGGGGGCAACCTTTGCTTCCATCAAGATTCAGGCTCTTTCGTCCCCTGCTCAACAGAGGGAACACATCATCATCCGGGAGATGAGAGCTTTGATTCCGGTTTTGCAACCTTTTCACCCTCTTTTCTGACCAGGTCCTGTCAAGATTCTTCGACAATACCCCTGTCCTTTGGTACATAAACAAGCAGAGCGGGACCAAATCTTGTCATCTAGCTCTCCAGGCATGGGAGCTGGCTATCCAATACAATGTAATTCTGCATGCTGTACATCTTCCCTCAGCTCAGAATTCGGTGGCAGATGCATTAAGCAGATCCATGACACAATCCCACGAGTGGATGCTTCACAGGGATGTGTTTCTGGATCTAGTTCTGTGGTGGGGTACCCCAGAAGTGGATCTCTTTGCCTCCTCTCAGAGCAGACAACTTCATCTTTTTTGTGCCAGGGTCCTTCACCTTTAGGCTTGGAAGATGGATACCCTCTGTCTCTCTGTCATGGAAGGGGATGTTTGTTTATGCATTCCCCCCTTCCCCTTCATTCAGAAAGTCCTGCTGAAAATTCAACAGGAAAAACCAGAAATCTTGCTGTGACCCCCTTTGGGCCAAGACAGCACTGGTTCCCTCTTCTGCAATTAGCCAAGCACCATCACCACAAGTTGCCTCACCAATCAGACCTACTCACACAGGGCAAACGAACCTTGATCCACCCACATCTGTCAACTCTATGGTTGACTCTCTGGGTGATCAACTTCTGATTCCTTTCAGACACCTGTACTCACAGGACATGCTTAGGGTTTTGCAGGAGGCCAGGAAACCCAACACTAGAAAATCTTACATTTCCAAATGGAAAAGATTTTCTATTTGCTGTCAGAAAACCAAGCTAGACCCGCTTTCTTTGGACTTTCCAATAGTGCTTTCTTACCTGAGTGAATTGCTTATTCCTCAGTGAAAGTCCATTACTCTGCTCTGTCTGCTTGTTTGCCATTGACACCTCCTTTAGCTTCCAGACTGGAGATTAAACTTTTCCTTAAAGACGTCTTACATATGAAACCTACCAGGAAACCAGTGCCTCCTCCTTGGTATTTCAACTATGTCTTAGAGAAGGCTTACCCAGGCTACCTTTGAACCAGCTGCCTCTACTTTTCTAAAGTATTGCACATGGAAAACAGTGTTTCTGGTGGCATCAACTTCTGCTAGAAGGGTTTCTGAGATTCAGGCTTTAATGGTTTCACCTCCTTTCTTGATGTTCCACAAAGATAGAGAGTCTTTGAGAACTAACCCATCTTTCATACCTAAGGTGGTGAATTAGTTGTCTCTTAATCAGGCCATTCAGCTACCCACATTTTTTCCTTTACCACAATCCTCTAGTGAAAGGATTTTACATTCCTTAGATGTGCATAGGCAACTCAGATTTTACCTAGACAAAACAAAATCTATTAGGAAGTCTGATCAACGTTTTGTGTCATTTCATCTCGGGGTCTTGGGTTTACTGGTTTCCAAACAATGGTTTTCATGGGAAATCTTTACCAGCCTCTTGTCAGAGCTCACTCTACCAGATCTGTTGCCTCATCAGGTGCTTTCTTTAAAGGTCTGGATGCCCATTCCATTTTGGAGGCTGCTACTTGGTCATCCATTCATACTTTTACTAAACATTACAAGTTGGACTTTATCTCTAGATCCAGGTTAGGGTTTGCTAGAGCAATTTTGCATGGATCTGTAGAAAATATTTCTTCACATTCTTCCTCGACCCCCTCCTCCTTGGGTTCCTTCTGAGCTTTTGTACTCTCCCATATGTAAAGAATACTGAAACACTGAATTAGGACATAGAATAGTTGTGTAAAATCTTACCATAACCATAGATGTCCTTCTCTTCTATGTTGCAGTATTCTGTCCCCCCCTGCCCTCCCCCAACAACTTGTTCTCTCCTAGGATGACTTCCTTTTTTGTTTGCCCTTTGGACTCTTGCTCCTCATGGGGCTAATCTATTCTGAGGATGGTGCGTGTGGACGTCCCATTTATGTCTGATATCAGTACCTACATGTGACATCCCACGAACTGGCAGTGGCTATACGCTTTTGTATGCACGCCAGATGTTGAGTTGATGGGCAGAGTAAAACATATATACAGTGGATATAAAAATTGTACACACCCCTGTTAAAATGCCATGTTTTTGTGATATAAAAAATGAGACAAAATAAGTAAATTCAAAACTTTTCTCATGTTTAATGTGACCTATAATCTGTACAATTCAATTGAAAAACAAACAAATACATTAGAAAAATAAAAAACGTACAGTAAGCTGGTTGCATAAGTGTGCACCACCCTTAAACTAATAATGTGTTGAAGCACCTTTTGTTTTAATTACAGCATTCAGTCTTCTTGGGTAGGAGTCTATCAGCATGGCACAACTTGACTTGGCAATATTTGCTCACTCTTCCTTGCAAAACTGCTCCAAATCTGTTAGATTGCAAGGGCATCTCTTGTGCACACTCCTCATCAGGTCACCCCACAGATTTTCTATTGGATTTAGGTCTGGGCTGTGGCTGGGCCATTCCAAAACTTTAATTTTCTTCTGGTGAAGCCATTCTTTTGTTGATTTGGATGTATGCTTGGGGTCATTGTCGTGCTGAAAAGTGAAATTCCTCTTCATCTTCAGCTTTCTAGCAGATGCCTGAAGGTTTTTGGCCAAAAGTGACTGGTATTTGGAGCTATTCATAATTCCCTCCACCTTGACTAAAGCCTCAGTTCCAGCTGAAAGAAGAGCAACCCCAAAGCATGATACTGCAACCACCACCATGCTTCACTGTGGGGATAGTGTTCTTTTGGTGATGCGAAGTGTTGTTTTTGTGCCAAAGGTACCTTTTGGAGTTGTCGCAGAGAAGTTCAACCTTGGTGTCTTCAGACCATAACACAGTTCCCCACATGCTTTTGGGAGACTTGATGTATTGTTTTGCAAGTTTTAGCCGGGCCTGGATGTTTTTCTGTGTAAGAAAAGGCTTCTGTCTTGCCAACCCTACCCCATAGTCCAGACATATGGAGAATACGGGAGATTGTTGTCACATGTAGTACACAACCAGTACTTGCCAGAAACTCCTGCAGCTCCTTCAGTGTTGCTGTAGGTATCTTGGCAGCCTCCCTGACCAGATTTCGTCTCATCTTTTCATCAGTTTTGGAGGGACATCCAGTTCTTTGCAATGTCACTGTTGTCCCATATTTTCTCCACTTTTTGATGACTGTCTTCACTGTGTTCCATGGTATATCCACTGATGTGGAAATTTTTTTGTACCCTTCTACTGACTGATACCTTTCAGCAATGAGATCCTTTTTTGCTTTGTAAGCTCTCCACGAACCATGGCTTTTGCTGTAGCAGGCAACTGTGTAAATGTCAGGAAAATCCTACTAGGACAGCTGAACTTTATTTAGGGTTAATCAGAGTCTCTTTAATTGATGGCAGGTGTGTACCCAAAAAGACTGAATGCTATAATTAAATCAAAAGGTGCTTCAACAAAGTATTAGTTTAAGGGTGTGCGCACTTATGCAACCAGCTTATTGTACGCTTTTTATATTTTTTCCCCTAACAGATGTTTTTCAATTGAATTGTACAGGTTATAGGTCACATTAAAGGTGGGAAAAGTTTTGAAATGATTTATTGTGGTCTCATTTTTTATCACAAAAACCTGGCATTTTAACTGGGGTGTGTACAGTTTTTATATCCACTGTATGTAAAGAATACTGTAACATAGAAGAGAAAGATATCTGTGGTTATGGTAAGATGTTGCACAACTATTCATTCCCACGGTGGTGCAGCGGTAGCGTTGTTGCCTCACAGCAAAAGGTTCTCCCATTCGATTCTCAGCTAGTGTGTGGGGAGTGCCTTCTGTGTGGAGTCTGCATGTCCTCCCCGCAGGCCAAGTGGCATTCCAAAAAACGTGTGAATGGGCATGCCTTCTTTGAAGGTTGGGTGTCGAGCTGGCAACTTGGCACCGTGAAAATCTATTGCCAATCATTAGCGGACCGGAATTCCGCTGTGGCGACCCCTAACTGGGAAAAGCCGAAAGACAACAACATTCTTTATCCCTTCAATTGCCCAAAGGCAATTACCACAAATTTCCTCACAAACTGGACCTACTCAAACAAAATGGGGAAATTTTTATGCACTCCAATCTCAAGCATCTTCATCTAACTGCCTGGATGATTCAATTCTAATACCTTTTAGGCACTAATTTACCAGAGGAAGTGCAGCAAGTAATCAAAGGAGGCAAGAAAACCTATTAGAAAACTGTATATTGGCAAGAGGAAGAGATTTTCTAGCTGGTGCCTAGCCAATAACCAGAGACCTATAAGGGCCAGTTTGTGTGAGTTACTAACCTCTGGTATTTCACAATACTTTATCAAGGTGCATCTTCCTACCATTTCAACATGTCTGCCCCTGAATCCTCCACTTCCTTCGGTGTTTTTAGTAAATCAGTTTCTGAAAGGAGTGTTATACCTGAGACCACCACACAAACAGGTTGCTTCTTCCCGCGGTATTACCTTTGTGCTGGAAAAATGAAACACACTTCCATATGAACCTACACATCAATCAGATTTAAGGTTCATAACATGGGAAATTGTTCTTCTCATTGCTCTGACATCTGGAAGAAGAGTGTCTGAGTTGCAAGCTGTCATGGTGAGTAAACCCTGTCTGTTCTTCCATGGGGGTAGAGTGTCATTCAGAATAAATATCTAATTCACGCCCAAAGTTTTTCAGAGTTTTCTTTGAATCAGGCCGTCACTCTGGCAATGTTCTTTCCTGACCATTAGAACAATAGAGAAGATTCTACGTACTCTGGATGTGCATAGCCAGCTCAGATACTGTCTTGACAGAATCAGGTCCTGTAGAAAAGCTGATCAGCTATTTAATTCTTATGTTGGGACTAAGAATGGACAGACTTTGTCAAAGCAGGTTATTTCCAAATGGTTGTCCTTGGCTATTGCCTTTTGTTGCACCCATTATGGTAAACCATTTTCTGGCGATAGCAAGACACACACTATGAGGGCCATGTTTTCTTTGATTGTATACTGTAGGCAGCTGCATGGTCTTCTGTTCATACTTTTGCAAGGCATTGCAAATTGGATTTTTTCTCTAGCTGCAGGACTGGCATTTTCTATGAGCATTCTCCAGAGGCATCTGGATCCATGTGCTTCCTCTTTCTTAGGGTTGGATAGGTTTTGGTAATCAAACCCTTATAGCCTTAAGTCTACTGCAGCAGGAGTGCTGGCCACTCTACCTGTGTGTTTTGTATTCTTCGTTCAAATTCTTGACCCACCCTCCATTCCTGGCATTGTATATAGTTATTGTTGGGAAAATTTTTTATTTGTTTAGTTCAGGATGGGTACAATACTGCTACTTGAAAGTCCTGAAGATTTTCTACAATGACTGATGATTTTCTCTCCTTTGGGCTGACCAATCAGCAGGCAGACTGGAAGTGGGGGAGGAAGCTAGAGGTTTTGGAAGTTGGCCAATAGTTGTGTCTTGGGCAACACACAAGCATAAGGGCTACTGCAACAGCGAAGAATTCTAACATCTACCATTATGAGTAAGTCCAACTTACACAAATGTATTTTCTTCTTTATCCTTGCCTTCCCATTATACTTGCCTCTCCAGAACCTAAATACTTTCCTGCAGTACAAGAAAGGTTGTTTGATATCTGTGCTTATTTCTCCTTGTCTTACACATGGGAGAGTGATTCTGAGCAGTAGACATATGTGGCACATGTTTTTATACATTGAGATACCTTGTACTTAGTGTGCTACCATTGCCGTCTCCCTTCACCAAATGCTTTAGTAATGTAATAGTGGCTGCAGTAGAAAGGGATTCATGTCCTAGCTTTCTTTTATGACTGGCTGAGAGCTACATGTACCACAGAGAATAGTCAGCAATAAAGAGAGAGGCTGTTTCTTTTCAGAATTTAGGTATTAAAGTGAATTTGGGCAACTTACAATTCTATCCATCAGATTATGCAGAGGATTAAACAGACTTTGTCTTGTAGTCTTTGGTTTAAATCTATCAGTCCCTATCCACATGATGTGTAATTCTCAGCAAGTCATTTAGCCATACCATACATGTGCTTAACAGATTTTCTTGTTATCAAGTTAGTAAAGGGGGTGTTTGGGTAGTTATTTACATAGATAGACAGATCAATCAGTGTACCAGTAACAAAAAATCCTTTCTTGCAAAACACTAAAAGTTTGCTTGAGCCTTTTCTGTCTCCTGATCTTCTTTTCCCACTCTCACTTCCCTTCAAGAAGAAATTTTAATTAAGGTCAGGAATGTCTTATGCATCCTTATTCTGATTTCAGAAGTCATAATACCAGTTCCTTTAGCATTTATGCATATAAAATACCTCAGTTGCATATTAAGTCTCACTGGAATCAACAGAGATAAACTGTGTCAGAGAATTTTGTTTAGAAAGGCTCAACAGGACAAATCCTCAGAACATAGTAAAGGTGTGTGCCTTTCTTTCCAGCTGTATGTGATGGTCACAACTGGAGTCCTCTGCTGGTATGGTGAGGCCTCACAAATACATACACATGAAATGTTCGCGGTCTTTCTGAGTTCCCTAAATGTCAGTTAAGTTTTGCTCTGTTTCTAAGGCAGCTGTTTATTGATCAAGCTGGACATCCTGGCAGTTCCATACTATATCAACAAAGAGGAACAGAATAATTTCCAATCTGCCCCAGAGAGTTAGTCTCCCAAAATGGATAGAGGAAGTAGTTCCAGTTCTTTCCCCTTAAGTCTTAGGTACTTATAAATGTGCTTGTTTACTTAGCGTCTCCCCATCTTTAGAATAGACTCCCCCTGCAGATCAAGCAGTGTGATACACTATTTTCCTTCAAGCAGGACTTGGATAATTGGACAGGTATTTATAATTTCACCCCAGGCTTCACTGGTTATCCCTTCTTGAGAGGGGAGGTGCAGTCTAGGGCGGGAAATGGCAAGGTGAAATATTTGCAGACTCAATTGCCTTGATCTTGATATGATCTTTGCTAAAGGTAACCTGAATGTATCACCTCTTCAGCTACACCATCTCTTGCCCTCCAAGATATCTCATGGGTGGTTTAAGACTCATTCTGTGAAGTTAAGCTCTACCAATTAAGAGTTCCCAAAAAATAGTTTTCATGTAGATCTATACTGTTACTAAGACTTTAATTCTTTATTGATATTGCTACTCACACAGAGAAGTTATTTACAGTCATTATCAAAAATCTAGGATCTATGTCTGAAATACTCATGTTAGAGTCTGGAATTGATTATTATTTTTCTTATGGCATAATCTTAGTCTGTATTCAACCTTAAGTATAGTCACAATGTTTTATCTATGAACTTAAGTCAAAACATAACATTCTCATTTCATGTCAGTCAAATAATTAAGTATTCCATTTCTTTCCAAGAATCACAGTAACAAAATGAATTGAATGCATCTTGTATAAAGGTACTTAAGGTAGCTTGTATTAGTATATAACCATTATTGTTTCATTAATAAAAAAAAAGGAGAGAGAGAGACTCATGTTATCGATTTTTTTGTTTGGTACCACCGTATACTTCTGGATTTTTACCCTTTAACTAATTTTCTGTGTCTTCCTGTAAAGTTTTAATGAAATGATAGTATTATTAAACCAGTGTTTCCTAGCCACATTCCTAAAACCTTTGTCAGTGTACAGGTATCTCACCTCATGCCCATCCTCTTACTCTAAAAGTGCATAATCTCCGACCTTGTTTCCCACTCCTTTCCCTCATAGTCAGCAATTCTTTCAGACAGTTGTATAGCCATCTTTATTACGGTCACATTGTTTTGACATATCTTTACAACTTCAGTTTATTAACTGAAAGCCATGTTTCAGAAACTGAAGTGATAATTTATACATAAATCTCTACAGTGAGATACCCATTCTGACTTGCCCATTCCAAGGGAACACAGCTGGGTCAACAAAAACTCAAATACTTCTGCTTATTCTTACCGTGTTAATCCATTATGGCAATATAAAATGCATTACTAAAGACCTCTGTGGGTGTTACAAGTGAAGAATTTACTTGGACAAGGGATTATAATGCATGTTACTGCACTGATGACACCATAAAATTATTTTTTGTTTTGTTGGTATGGCTGAAGTTCGTGGTTCGTATATCATTACAATATTCACCACTTATAAGCTTCCGAGTCCTTTTCCATTGTCTTTTACTTTCACAGTAGATGAGGCTGTTTATAGGAGGGAGGAGCTTGCATCATTCGGGCTAGCTGCCTTCTAAATGATCCACCCTTTGTACCTAAATTCCTTGTCTACTGAGTTTAACACAGAGCACCAGGAAATAATGAATTAAGATCCACAAAAAGATCATTAATTATCATAGGTCTGTAACCAACATTTTCCCTCACCAGCTTCATCCCTTTGTCACTTCATGCACTTCTCAATTTAGTAATGCATAGTTCATCTTGTAGGAGCACTGTCAGGTGTATCATATTTGATGGTAAGTTAACAGTGCACAAAATGTTCAGTAGGATATAATTGACTGCTGTTTCTGTACATGTTTTAAGATGTGTATGTGACTTTGAACTTAAGTGCCTTTGATGTCATTAGGTGTAAGCCACTCTCAACAGCTATTCTTTTTCAAATACTAAAGTATCAGTTACTTGTGAAGTGCTGCATAATGATTAGACATATTTTTTTCCTTCATTTTAGGTTATACGCCAGCCTTGGCTTGTGCTCCAAATAAAGATGTAGCTGACTGTCTAGCTCTCATCCTGGCTTCCATGATGCCTATATCTCCCAGCAGCACTTTGCCTTCCCTCTCTTTCAATGCTGTTAATCATTATACCAGCACATCAAAGACTGTCACTTTTGAATCCTTACCAATTGTGAGAAGTGAGCATAGTTCTTACTGCAGTTTTAACAATATCGGCAGGGAAGATGGGTACCTATATACAGAGGATGAGGAACTTAATGACTCAGATTCTGAGACTTACTGATCATGTTCATGGGACTTAGATGGGCAAAGTTACATCGCTAGAAACCAGGCAATGCACTTTGGGAGAGCAGTTTTTGGCTGAAAAAAGAAGCCAGCCTGAAGAGTTTAGGATCATAGGCTTTGTGGAATGATTTTGGTACAGCCTGAATATGTGCTTCAAAGTAATGGTCTCAGAAACCGGTAAGAGGAACATCTACCTAGTTTGCGTCATATTTTTGGAAACTGCTGTCTGAAATAAGATGATGCCAGTCTGTTTTATGTTGCTGTATGTTATGTTCACAGTGCCAAGGTTTTTATAGCCATGCACTTTACAGAATTCATAAGGCTAAATAACACTAATGTACAGTTAATAAAACTGGTGAACAGCATTGAAACTTACTGGTAGGCAATAAACCTCTTTGGGACAGCAACCTTTCTGTGCACAACGGATTGCCAAAGGACCAAACAATTATTATTATTATTATTTTTTTTAATTCAAGAAACGTATGTATTTAACAACTGGAAGAGATACAGGCCAACTCAAACCGAAATGTTTATCAGCCAGTCCTCAAGTATTAATGAAAACAAGGCTTAAGCTGGTGTATATATGTTGACTTCCAGATCCATGAAAACTGGCATGTCTACAGTTAATACTCTGTGAAAAAAATAAATGTATTTTTGAGAGAAAACAGTAATGGGTTTGTTGTACTTTTTTAGACATTGAATAAGAACCAGCTAACCAGGTGCAGTCAGGGTGAAAATGTATAAAGTTCTGAACTGAGGGTTAGCATTAGTTTTTTCTGCCACTAGCATTCGTTTTAAATTTCATTTCTGTGCTGAGGTATACTCTTTTAAATGTCAATGTTATTTCCCATACCAGGGACAGCTTGAGTAAAAAAAAATCTATATTTTATGTCATTGCCACTTGTTGGTTGTTAATAGCACTCAGATGTTGGAAACTGTGATTTCCACAAATTGTGTCTGTATGTTTTCTCACTGTTTGTGCAATTAATTTTGTGCCTTTATGTTTTCTTATCCTAGTCTTGATTATGCCAGCACTGCTCTTTTTGTTCATAGCTAATGGAAATGTGCACTGTTAGGTCTTTTACAGATGTTTTATTTAGGCACTGTAAGGCACCTAGAACATTGTGAAGTTTTAAGCTCATCTGAAGATTTATAAACCAATGATTTTTCTGTATAAAAATGGAAAAATATTTTTTTTTCTAAGTTGCCTTTGCATTGAAAGGTCATGTATTTCCAGAAATGTAAATGGAGTAAAAGCATAGCACAGTGCTGAAAAGTAATTTTAAGAACCCCTGTTATTTCCCTTGAGAATTTAAGGCCATTTTAAAATGTTAGGAAAAAAAGAACTGTTGTGAAGTCTGACCTTTTTGTCCTCTTAAACTGTAGATAAGAACTGGTTGTTTAGCATAAAGGTTACTCTTTTTACAGATGGGTAGAAACATTATACCACAGGCAGGAAAAAATAGCCTTGCATACTTAGATTGTATACATAAAGAATGAAGAGCTGTATTTTTTCTTTTCCATTTATTCTTTGTATTTTGAAAACTGGATGACAAACTGAATGGTAAATGCTCAGCTGGTTTTCTGAACATTGTTGAAAAAAAGAACAGCGTTTTAATCTGTTCATTGGTTTTTATGGGAAGATTTAATATTAGCATGTATATAAAAATTGAAAATGCTTGAATTTCTGTACTTAACCTGCACTCTTTCAATACATCTGAGATTCCTGTATATTTTACAGATTGTAATAAAACCCCAATGTGAGCCAGCCAGACTTGATGGATAATTTCCTTAATTCTTGTAAATGTTTTATTACTTTGCTGTGATTTTGGAAGTAGTTTCAATTAATTGCTTATTTCCATAAGGTTTGTTTCTACTAACGTGTAAAACAACCTGAATTGTATGGCTAGAGAAACAAGCATAATTGCTGAAAGAGAAACAAAAACAAACCTGTAAGACTGTCAAAGAAAACAAGTTATTAAATGACGCCATTTACAGTTCATATACATATTTTGTATTGCAGATGAGCATGTGAGTAAATCTAAACACAGCAGAAGCTGGATATTCATCCACTGTCACTGGGTAGTTGTAAACTCAGAGTAAAACAGTGTGTTGTTTAAGAGAGGAGAAGAGAAAATAATGAGGACTAGGGCTGATGGGAGCGTACATATCTAATTAATAACAGGCACAGGACCTTACACTATCAAGTCGGTCTATATTGTTAGATTGAGTGGTTTTATTTCAGACTCATTAACAGTTAAGTTTGGATGGGAAATCATCTCTTAGTTTAAGGTAAGGTGCAAATGCTGCTTGTAATAAGAAAAACAGAAACGAAATATAGCAGTGCTAAGAAACTAAAGAATCAAAAGCCTAGAGAGAGAGGAAGCTGGATGGGATTTTATCTTTTTACTTCACTCTGTAGCTTAACAACAGTAGGGCAAAGGGGGCAGCCACATGGGATCATGGTTAAGGGAGGTGATCAACAGTACCTGTTTCTTTTTTTTTTTTTTTCTGTACCAAAATGGCAATCCAGAAAAGTGCTTAGTGTAGCAAATCAATATTGGTTTGTTACAGCTTAAACAAAGCAGAAAAGCTGGGTGGGGTGCATGGATCTTTAGAAATCCATATGGTGCAGAGTACCAATTGAATTTCTACAGTAAAAGCCAAAGTTTTATTTGTTTTTCTATTTATTTTCAGGGTGTGGATTTGGCTGCTGTAGGAAATGAAATGATACAAAAGTCTCCTTTCCTTTTTTTTTTTTGCTGTTTGCTTAAAGAACTGAGCACTTCTTCAGGGAACAGTGTGCTAGATGAACCAGCTACAGCCAGTGGCGGCTGGTGACTTCAAATTAAAAGGGGGCTGCAGGAGACAGCTGAAAGGGTGGGACCAGTGGGGAGGGGTGTGGTCAACTAGAAAGGGGTGGAGCTATGCTCAAAACCACAACTAGGACTTTAATTAAATACGCTGCCCTGGGTGCCAAACCTTCATTACAAGAGTCCAATCAAGACAAAATGAAGTGTAAAAGAAAAAAATATTTCAATGCATTGGCTACATGACAGCTTACTTAATATCTAGATGGAAACAAAAAGGTTGTGAGGCATGAAAAAATAAATAGCTTTTTCAAATACATTACTGGAATACCAGTCAAAATCAAGTATAAAAAAACTAGCTTCTTCTTGCACTGCAGTTCTAATTATAATTTATATTCAGCTTTATAAAAGTACCAAGTAACATGCTGAAAGTAGCAATCTCTGTGATACCCCCACTTGTAAAAATGTTTCTTATCCAGAAAAGACCTGCTGCCTGACAACAACTATCTACTTGTTTCATGGGGAAAACATGATCAAAGTAAAAAATGAACAGCAAACAAGAAACAAGCTCAAGATAAATTGCTTAAAGGATTACTGCACATGTTATGGACCACACATGATAGACTGGCATTCTGTTTAGTTTACGGGTAAAGCCTGCAAAGATGACTGCAAATCTCCAAAAAATGTAATGAGCTTCTGAAAATACTGTAATCCTGTCCTTTATTACAAATACTGTTGTATGCATTTCAATACCGAAGGCTTGTACATTATCTAGTTATGTAAATATTCTCTGCATGTCAACAAAAAGGCTTTCAGTGTTGGTAATTATTTAACAGTATGCTTTTTAAAGGTTACTTGCATCTTACAATCTCAGACAAGCTTACCTGATGGTCATTAAAGCATTGTTACTTTAACACAGAGCAACAGGGCACTGCGACAGCATGCATTTTCTGAATAATAAGCATAAATCAACAGTATAAAAATATGATAGAAACCCAGAACATTCTGCAAAATCAAGGACAGATGAAAAGCCACTGTCGTACTTGTGTTCCCCTTATATGGGGGAATACTCTGCACACTTACACTGCATAACTGCTCCTTGCCTTGCTTGGACACATCCAGAGTCACTACATGGGGGAGTGGGGTGCAACAAATATGTCACAATTTGAAATGTCTCTGGCTGATGGTGATTGCTCTGACACTCGTACCTCTTAACCTCAGAGCAAGAAATCTGGACAAAGCCATACATAGAAGTGGGACAAAGGACAAAAATAAGGACAGTTTTTAAATATCGCTCTTATAAACTTAGAAAGATAATAGAATAGTAGTAGGTCTTGCATTAGTATGAATTTTCAGAGGGTATGAAATCTGAAACTCAAATGTCTGTCATTATTTTCTAACTTCAATCTTTAATGATTTGCCACTAATTTGCCAGAAAACCACAATTTTATGAAAAACAGACCAAACGTGATGCAAAAATTTAAAATTGCCACATAATACAGGTGGGAACCTGTCAAACAAAGGGACACTTTTTAATATTAGTACTGTTAACTTGAGCAGCTGACAAAATAAGAGAATCTACATGCATTTCTGAAATAAAAGTGATCTATAACCCTGATCATTACAATTATTAATTGTAAACCCTCTACGTTTTCTTCCAAAATTGCCATTTTGTGGAGGGATTATTAGGGGAAGAGCAACATTTTGAACCAAAATTGGGGACAGTTGAGAAGTTTGGATATTCCTAATTCTTTAAAGCGATTTATTTGTACGTACCTCTCAATCTCAACCTCTTAATGCAGGAAATCTGGACAAGGCCAAATATATTGGGGGAACATACAAACAGTCTAAAAATTGCTCTTGTATAAACTTAAGACAGTTGATAGAGTAACATGTCTTGCTTTAGCATGCATTTTTCTGAAGGTTATGAAGTCTGAAACTCAATGTATGTCATTATTTAGTGACTTCATTCCTAAATGATTTACTAGAAAACCACAAATTTTATGAGGAACAAACCCAAAATAAGAAGCAAAAATCTATTCATTTTGCAAAAATCTGGACAGTTGAGAGGTATCTGAGTTTGCTGCCCTTCCCCCCTCACAAAATCATGGTCGAATGGAGCTTCCCCCCCTGCAGCCATTCCAATGTCCCACTCCTTTGTTATTCCGCCCCATTTACTATAAACACTGTAATGTGCATACTGTTTTACTTCTGAGATAATTTGGATTTCATTTGAAAGTTTTATTTTGCATTTTACAGCACAAACACTAATAAACATCTGGTAAGCAAAGCAATGCAGTCTCACACTGAAAATAGACTTAGCATTAAAACTTCTCAGCCCTTGAAACTCACATTCATTGAAACAGCATTGAAACCCACATTCAAAGAAAATACATTTTGCCAGTGGCAGATAACTATTAACTTTGGACTGTTTTCAAATCATAGGCACCTTGCACATGAAACACACATGTGCTTTTTGATAGACCTTCCTGATTGTATTAAATTATATTTCTTGTACAATGCAGTACAGTTGTTAGAAGGCATTTTACATTTATTGTTTTGAACATTTTTCCAGTAAACAATCAAACAAAATGCATGCACCAGTAATGACAAAACTGCCCAATTCAGAACATTTCCATCATAAAAGTCTACTCAAACTTCTACAGTCCACCAGTATCAGCAAATATGCACAATCTCTGAAGAAGTAAAAGTCATCTAAATAATTCCATATTAAAGTGATCTGTGACTAATGAAGAGGTTGCTGATAGCAAACAACTTTATATTTCATTGTTTCATCTACACATAAAGTGCCTGCTGCCCTTGAGGAATAAATTGCCTATATTACATTAAAAAATGATAAGCTAGTAATAATGCAATAGGGAATGGATGGCAAACTGATAACAGGTTCATAGTTACTAGGTATCTTTGCCAAAAAAGACTGCAGCATCCCCCTCCCCTTTACAACACAGTACAGTATCAGCAATGCATCTCCATACTGTGGGAGTAGAACCCACAGTCTTCTGCATCAAGAGCAAGTACACTACTGGTTGCGCTATTAACAGTGGAAGCTGACTCAGCATAAGCAGTACTAAACTTCTGTTCCCTGGCAGCTCTTAGGTCCTTGTAACATCTACTTGACCCTCAGCTGTGTCTCTGAACTTTGCAGCACAAGAAATCTGAAAAAAGCCAAAATTTATTGGGGGGGGACAAAAGCCTAAAAACCAGGGACACATTTTAAACATTGCTTGTATAATGTTGGAATGTTGCTAGAATAAAATGCTGTGATACCACCATACATTTCACTGCCAAAACTTGAAATCAGGACCGTGTGTAAAACAGTCAGAGCAACATACCACTATGCCAAATCAGCTGTTTTGTGAGAGAGGAAGACTGAAATTTAAATGGCTACCATTTAGTGAATTCAGTTCTCACCATAGCTCTCAACCTCTTAACAAAAATCACCTGGGCAAAGCCAGTAATGGGAGAATACAGCCCCCATACATATTTAGTGAATTCAGTTCTCAGCATAGCTCTCAACCTTAGCAAAAAAAAACCTGGACAAAGCCAATAATGGGGGAATACAGTCCCAAAAATAGGGACACATTTCAAATATCCATCTTATAAACTTAGAAAATTGCTAGAATAAAAGGTTTTGTGTTACCATGTACTTTCTGAAGAATATGAAGTCTGAAATTCAAATGCCTGTCATTTTTATTTATTTAACATTTGTTAACCAGGAAAGTCTGACTTGCACCAAAAGCCAACTTTCAGCAGAGGCCCAGGGAGAAACAGTCCACACACATGTCTTTGTAAGATGGGAGGACACCAGAGCACCTAGAGGAAACCTACACAAACCCAGGGAAAATGTACAGATGCCACGCAGAAGGCACGCTAGCCAAGAATCAAACCAGAGAACCTGTAGCTGTCAGGCAACAATGCTACCACTGCACCATCAACTATGTAAGACAACAAAAACACAGAAACCACAGATTTTATGAGGAACAGAACACAACAAATATGAGGCAAAAATCTGCGCGCGCGCACACACACACTCTGTTTTCATTTCTCAGATGTTTGCAAAAATCACACCCATGAAACATGCATGCAAGCAATGTTTGGCGAGGAGTGGAGCGTGACGGTCCCTTTCGTGCCAATTAATTTGGTAGGCATGACACCAAACATCTGTGGTAAGAAGAAATATCTTTTGATAGCCCGGGGGTAGGATCATCCAGAGAGAAGAGAGACTGTGGGAGAAGGAGGCAAGTGGCAAAAATGTGGTTAGAAAAGAACGGTTAATTTTCCAGGGCAAATGCATTCTGCTAAAATGCCGAATAACAGCTTGTAAGGCTAAACGAGTGCTACTTTATCCATCACAAAAGAACTTTCTTTTAATATTTTTGCCTTTCAGCTCGATTAACTTTTGGAAATTTTACTGTGACATGGATATGCCCCAAATATTTGTTAAACCTTCCGTGCTGAGACAGCCCTCTAGCCTGCTGTGACCAGCTATGGTTTGCCTTTTAAATGTCTGTGCAGGATAACTATCTTCAAACTAACATTTTTTTTTTATTCAGTGGGCTTGTGCTACTGTCCATATGTCTGAAAATGCTGTTTGGCTGTCCCAGCAAAATCTGAAACACTTTCAGATAAGAAAGATAAGGATAACTATTCATGCATACAATCATAAAACCACATGGTTATGAATACATGATTACCCAAATGCAAAGAACTGATACAGAAAGTGTGACCCAATGTCAAAAAGAAATATTAAAATTGGTGCCCAGTCTAAGGCAGATTGCAGGCCTGATAAGGTAATCCTGTTAACGACACACTAGGAAATATGCAAACTTTTGGCTGCTAAAACATGCTGTGCATTATCTCATTTAGGCAATACAGAACAAACAGTTTGTACAAAATGCAAATGCAACAAAAGAACATCTAGGAAAGTGTCGGCAAACCTTGTTATTCTATAGTTTTTTATACAGGTGCTGCTCACTCAGAACAGCAATGTTTTAAACTTAATTTATAACTTAGTCTCATATGAAATAGATGCCTCTCAGACTTTTATTACAACAAATTGTGAGAAACAGTTGTGTACTGCATACAATAATATTTATAACAGTGCTAAACTAGAGGACAAAAATGCACTATGTCCAAAAAGACAGCCTCCTTAACCCACACACACACACACACACACACACACACACACAGTCAGTGCCACCCCCAGTTGTGATACTAACATTATGCATTATAGTTCTGCTACCTTTAAATACACATTATACTTATGGCATTTGCTAATACTAGTGCAACAACACTCACCGTCTAATTGTGGTGGGCAATGGAAGTAAAACATGTTTAAAATGGAATAAGCACAAATCCAGCAGGCTTAAGGGGATGCTGGTGTGTTCTGTTTTCTGTAAATGAAGAGGGGCAACATGTTAAGTTATTGCCACCCTGTGCTGCCTGTAGTATCTGACAGAAGTTCATCAACACTCAGTATCATTTATGTAAGTTGTGAAGACTCAGTAAACAAAGCGTGCACACAGGCAAAATACAAAAGCAGCGAAAACAATGATAAGTGGTCTAAACATTTTTAAAAACTGGTGATAGCTATCCCTACTGCTCCTCCATAATGTATTTTTTATGCTGAATGCGATCAAATTTAGGAAAGGGATCTCTCCACTTTATAGTGTATACAACCTGCATTTAATTATATTCTTTGTATTTGCAAGCAAATACACTAGCAATGAAGTTCCCTATTGAAAACAGCTTTCGTTTCAGTTCCCTACCTGAAACGAGTTCATCTGCAGCTCAATGACGTCTAACAAGTCCATCTGCAGCAGAAGCTAGTTCCTGTAACAGTCCCTCACAGCTAAATGTCTTCCTGGGGAAGGTTTCCCCGCAAGAGCAGGCTCCAGCCTGCGGATGTTGCAGTCCGGACATCTTCCGTTCTGTGCAGTCGTCACCACATAGACTTCTGTGCTGCAGGGCAGAGATGGCCTTTCCTCCTATCCAGACTGCTGACAAAGCAGTCTGGATTTCCCAATCTGTGCAATCACGCATGCGCAGAGTTCCGGGACTCGAGAGATATTTATTTTTTGTTCCTTTTTTTTTAGCAAATGTTTTTATTTTGTTTTTTTGTCTTTCCACAGCTGGGGGGGGGGGTTGCAGTCCTGTAGTCCTATAGCACAAGCCGTCCCTGGCTACAGCTCTGGTTTCACAAATGCTGTTTCGCCAATTAATTTGTACAATGTTTGCAGGCTTGTTCAGAGCAGCTGGAATGAAAGTCTAAATGGTAGGTTAGGCTTTCTTTAGGACCCTTGTTTCAGCCATTTTAGGACAGCAATGTGAGTCAGAAAGTAAGGTGATACCATAATTAGTTAGGGAGTGTAATGATAAAAAGTTAATGAGATAAATTAATTGGGAAGGGACATTACTAATCTTCTGTTAAGAACCTTCCTTTGTATCTCTTCAGTTTTGTATCCTTCCCTTCCTTATTCATTGAGACTTTTTTCTCTGAAGCTATCATGGTCGAGGGTGTGCTTATCATCTGTTGGTGCATGCTTTGACATCACATGCCATTCTAGGACAACATGCTTTGTTCCTGTGCCTGTCAACTATTTTCTGCTGCTTATACAGATGGATCTTAGTCCTTATTTTCTTTGTGGAAAAAATCTCTATTTTCAATGACTAAAGCATTTAAGCCACCAACAAATTTTGTGACGTCCACAGTGAGAAGTGAGACCCACATATTCGTGTTGCCTTTATTGTTTGGGAGTAGAGCATGGCTTGACGTGAGCCAGCATTTCAGCATGGTCATCCCAAGACACAGGGTAAGAAAGAAGCACTATGCTTACTTCACTACTGGGACAGTAGAGACCTTTAAGAGTGCATGGTGTGGGAGATGGAGAGTGCATCCCTTTTGTGTTGTATTGTAGAGCACCATTACAAGACAAAAGAAATGGAGAGCAGACATTTTCACAGCTGTCCCGGAGGCAAATCTATTTTTAAACAGGTTCAACATCTCTGTAGTGGTAATCTTACCACAGAGTTTGAATATAAAGCCTAATGTTCATTGTAAAATGTTCCTGTGTTTCTAAAGTATGTAAGCCATCATATTGTTTTGGTGAGGACCATAGAATTTAAGCACTAATCATTTGTATTTTAACACACTTTGACGTCCCTCCTCTGGGCCAGTAATCAAGGAGCCTCAGTCCTCACCATTGACACCAGTGGGGAATTTTCACTGTGAGAAAAATAGACACACACAGTATTTTCAGAGGCAGCCCCCTGCACCAAGTGCAGTTTTCATTAAGAGCACACGGGAAATGCATACTCTGGTCCTGGGGCTGGGCTTTCTCTCCAAACCCCAATAAGACTCCTCACCGACCACTGTAGAGCTGAGTCCTTAGCCGCGTGTTCCAAGCATCGGTGCTGTTAGTGTCCCTGTTCAAAGTAGCTGTCACACACACACTCTTTGACATTTGATTTTCACACACATACTCACTCACCTGGGAAAAGCTGGCACAGCTTACCAGCTCTACCGCCTCCACTCAAACTATAAGGTAGATTCAGTGCCAACAGAACACCTGAAGCCAGCTGTTTTAAGGCCTCCCACTAAGGTGCCTAATTGCACTTATTAAAATTAATACTTATACAAATGGTAGTGTTTGACCAAGCAGCAAGGCTTTTAAGAACATGGAGCCACAGTGCAACAAAATATAAACACAAGTACTCTCAAAGGTTAAATATTTTCTAAAAGACAAGACAGAATGAAAGTATAGATATATTTAACAATAAATAATAAAAAAGAAGGCATGAAAATACCGAATATCTATTTACAATAAACACCAGAGTTTCAATCACAGGAAATATAAAAAGAAACACCACAGATGGAGAGTCTCGGACAAGTACAGAAAAACACCTTTTAGCTAGTCTCACCATATTTCTTTCACTAACTAAAGAATTACTGTCCCCCTAGTTGCTTAAGCAAGGCAAGATGAAAGTGGATGAGTGCCTTGGCAGGTCCAAAAACAGAGTGCACCCCTCACTTCTCTCACTAGTATTTAAATACAATTTCAATACTGGCTACAGAATGACATCACATCTGGTCAGCTGACTCTGTGGTTCCCACACTACTCTCACTAAAAACTGAGCCAGGATCTACTACTTATGTGTCACAATACATACATGTAACAATAGCTAAGGTTTATTACACCATCTGGAAACTGTAAAACAATTCCACCCTTCCTGCAGAGACTAACAAGCCATTCTCTGGCACCCCAGGGTAGCAATTAGTTCATCACTAAGTGTAATAGAGCAGGATTCCAGACCAAGCTTTTCACAGACATTGCATCTCTGGCTGCATTCAGACCTGTGAGATAAAATCTTTATAGCCTAAACCAAGTCATTTAACTTCAGGCTGTTTTTCTTTGGGTTAGCTGGACTGAGTTTAACCTCTTCCCATCCAATATCCTCTGTTAAAATGTATACATTTCAACACTTACAACTATACAGTCTGACATACATGTGTATTTATTTTCTGTCCAGTAGTGTTGATACATTTTTAACACTAACAATTTTTCAAATGCATTTTTTAATACAAGCATCTGTACAAATCAGTTTGATATTCAAATGACATATAATTCTTTACAAAACTCCAGCTAGGTACGCTGGCATATGTTAACATGCACTGCCCTACTCACCTTGGCACAGCTGGCACTACCTCACATCATCACACACACCACCGAAATGAACAGGAGGCAGAGCTCTTTGATTGCGTCATCATTTAGACTATGGTAGAGTGCCCAACATGAGAACTGATTGAAGAGTCCTGTATGCAGCCTATAACTCTGGGGAATCATTGCATAGCAGAGGGAGGGCAGATGATAGTTACATTCTTCTGGATTTAAATCCTTCCCACAGACTGAACCACAGTCCTTTTGTGTTTGTTTTCAACTAATGAAGGATTGAGTCTGCACTTGTCTTCTGCCTCTATGGATGAGCATTTGAGATCTGCAGTCCTGTCAAACATTTTGGGTGGTGCTAATTACCACACATGATCTGATCATATAGCTAGAGCGTACTCTCAGCATGATCTGCTACCAGGGGTTAGTCCATTGAGGTACCCCAGCCAGAGTGCCATTTGCCCTTTAGACTGAAACAGTCCACTAGGTCTTTCTGTGACTCAGATTACAGATCAGACCCTTGACTTCAGGCAGTTATTTGTCTTGTAGGTTCTGTTGTCATGGGTGGGTGCAGAAGCACACATGGAATGTGGCCTGATGCTGCCACCATGGCCAGTGAAAACCTGTCTCATCAACAGGCACAGTGATGGTGACTCTGCAGAGGCATTCCCAATTTAGTGCTTCGTTATGGGAGGAGTTAGAACTCTGGAGACCATGATCTCTGACACAGAAAAAGCTAATAAAACCTACACTCCTAACATTCGCATTCTGGATAACATCTCCTCTGGAAAAGTATTCAGGCTCAAAGTCCAACATTGATCAGCCTCTGGACCCCATCCCATTCCCCCTGTAAATATTGTATTGGGAATCTGGGAAGGAGGATAAACAATGGGCTTATCCCCTCTATGGAGCCTTACACTAAGGATGTTATTATTGCAGACTACAAGCACTCGTATTGTAATTTTCCTTTAACTCTGAAGATAACTGGTGGCCTCTATAAGCCCCCAGATAAGTGAAGTGAGATCCTGTCTTAGCATTCTGCAATAAAATTATACATTGTTATGTTACCTTACATTTGATTAATGGCAGAAGGAAATAATAAACTTATGTAGTCTGCCCTTTGTATATTTACGGTTCTCCTCCTGCATCCACACTTCTCCTTCTACATTTTCTCTTCCTTGCATCCAGATCCAGAGACCAGAGTATCTTTCCACCACTCAAGGAGTTCCTCACTGGTGGATCTGGTGTTGGAAAACCTTCAGCCCTGCTTGATTTGGGACTGTGAAGAATTTGCCAAGGCTGCAGCCATTGCTTCCACAGTGGGCTGCCCTGCCATTGTAGTTTTGACTGTGCTGATGACGTAGGTAGTACAGCTTGCTCAGGATGAAGCTCATGCTGTCTTGTCTTAAGGATGAGAGGCTTTGACAGAACATTTTAGATGCCCCCTGCAGAGTTGGGGGACTTATCCAGACAGCTCTTCCAGGACCTAACCCATGACCTCTAGAATAGAAAGCAAGCCCTTACTATATTGGAAGCCTTTTGAGGCACCCCTTCATTCATTCATTCTTATGGCCCAGACAGGCCAGCTCATTGCACACTAAGGAGGGCCCTCAAATGTCAGATGGGTTTACCTCTTCCAAACATAGGGTTCATACTAGGCTATCATTCTGCAGTTGGTACAGAAGGTTAAGGCTGTGAACTGTAGTTCCTGTAGTGCAGGGTTTTATTCCCACAGTCATTTCACTGATGTCCCTCTCACCAGGCTGAGTAAGGAGAAAGTCATGGTTAGTTTATCAGGGGCCATGATCCACTGCATTGTGCATGCTCTTGGGTCATTGTACCACAAGTACAAGCATGACTCAGTCATATTCCATGTAGGCATAAATTACCTGAGGCATACCTCCCTAGTCTGTATAAAGAGAAAGAGACATCATGGAGCTCTTGGAATGTTTGTCCCAAGCTGGCATCTGCCTAATATTGAGCAGCATTTTACCTTCTAAGGATGATGCCACAACATGAACAGAAGATGACTGACTTTAATAATTGTCTTAATTTTTGGAGTCATTCTAAAGGGTGCAGTATTTGTTAGCATGGAAGGAGATGGTCAAAAGACCACACTGCTTCACCAGGGATTGTCCACACCCTCCACTCTAGGTTTTTGAATATTAGCTAAATATCATCCTCCCCCATAGTTCCTTTTTTAAGCAATGCCAAACTAAAAGTACTTCCAACATAAATCAAAACCAAGAAAATCTAAATGTGCTACTGCTCAATGCTAGAAGTCTAAACAAGAAATTCGACCACTACAAGTTCTCCTCACCCTAGAGAATGCTGCTGTCTGTGCAGTCATTGAGACATGGATTAAAGCTATGGAGAGCACACTAATAATGCCTTCCACACATTTAGAGCAGCTACTACACAGACATGGACTAAAGGTGGAGGTGCCTCCATTTACATAAAAAAATAAATAATGACTAAACCAAATCCAACACAGAGGAAATCAGTGTGGAAAACAAAAACCAAAGTCACCAAATATAAAAATAGCACCAAGTTCCACTTTTTTGTGTTTTTTTTTTTTTTAACTCCTCAAGGAGTTTATAGTCATCCCTTTTTAAGTTATATTTTTTTCAATCTCATATTCCCCTGGGCATATTGTTTATAAATATCGTGCTGACACATATTAGGAAAGACAACTATGGGGTTGGGAATAGGCATGGCTAGACTTAATCTTACTACCATCTTGAAAGGTTTCACTGAAGCTTTCATTATGTTGTATGTTAAAATTTAATTTCCTAGTAATTTAAATTCAGTTAGGGTATCTGCAAGTTGTATGTAGGTTTAGGGATAAAAGTGAACCCTTTTTCAAATAGTAAGACGTACTCCTCACTAATAGTTAAACTACTATAATTGTAAATGATAAAATTGTTCCTTTTTATAACCTCAGGATAAGGTTTAGAGCATATAGCAAAGGAGTCATCGCACATGGTCATTTCTGCCTCCACTGACCTCTGATTGTTCCCCTCCCTCTCCTGATCCCACTTCCTGTACCCCCCTCGGATATGGTTCTGCTGAAATGTATTGCTCTCTGGAAGGGAGTGGGTTTTGCTTGCTAGCCTCTCCGATCACTGGAGATATGGGGACTCTAAAGGGTCAGTGAGATCTAATTTGAAATTATTACAGTCATTTTCATTACTACCAAAAACTTCTTCATTAATTGATAGGTTAGGATTCACTTTATGTTGTACGTTATGCCTGGAGGTATACGTGTTTTCTGTTGTCGTACCTCTAGTATTTTGTTTCTTGTGCAAAGAAAATACTTTTCCATATTCATCTTCAGGTTTGTCCCTTGCTAATTTCTTGTTTTTATCTGGTTGACATGTGAATCCACCTTAAAAAGACATTGTATTCAGCAACATAAGTGGAAAATAAGTCATCCCTTATCTTTTTTATGCAAATGTTGAACTTCAAATTTTAAACCATCAATAATGCTTTGGTTATTACAATTAATCAAAGCCAGTAATTCTAAACCCTGCTAAATACTTCTACTAAATCATAATAAAATGTAGTACCAGAAATTATTCAATTGGGAAACTTAATGTACCTTAAGCCCTTCGGAACCCTACCCACATGGATATACTTATTTAAATACATAGTTTACAGCTTGATAATGTGTAATTTTAAATAACTTTCAAATAAAGATATCCAATCTTGTTCAAAACAACCAGTCCGTGGTGTTGCTCAGCCAACAAAGAAAAATCACTATTGAACCAGTTGTTAAAGTTAAACTTCACAGTTTGTGTTTTGCTGTCCTTTACTTGGATCAGCATTATTTACAGTACCTTTATTTCCTTGGTGGCTGTTATGTTGACAAGGATCCGCTGAGTTTAAATCCAAGTTCATAGCTCCATTAAAATTATGGTTCCAGGTTAGTCATAACTACTGTTCTCCACATCTCGTTCTTGCTGTGTACGACCAGAAAGCACAGCAATAAGTTTAGTTAATTCCCAGGTTACATGTAGGACACACTGAGCAAGATCGCCAGCTCCATTCCCAGCCTGAGCTTCTGGGGTGAAAAGACTGAGGCTGCCAATCATTGAGTCCACCCCCTGTTCTATACTCCAATAATACCAGTGACTAAACAAAATCCAAAGCAGAGGAAATCAGTGTGGAAAATGAGAACCAAAGTTGCCAAATATAAAAATAGCACAAAGTTCCACCTGCAAAAAGCAGACACAACTCCAGATAGGAACACGTGCAATTTAGGTTTAAGGAACACCACAAGTAGAATTTTATTTTAATTTCTTGTCACTGGTTAAAATACACCAGTATCTATCGATAATGTCTTTAATTACATGAGACCCTGTATTATACTGTAGAATGAGGGGCCTTTGTAAAATTACATCCACGGGCTTCAGAAATCACTCTATTGGTTCCTTCACTATTAATAGAACCAACTTTCAAAGCCATACCCTTATTACTTTGGTCAGTACCTGTCATATATACGGTATCTAACCCAGTACCTAAATGTGGACAGTATCTTTCCCCCATTCCTTTGAAATGTGTTCACTAACAGTCCTCACTATATGCAAAGGGTAATGTCTGTCAAAAAACATGTTTTCTAGCTTAACCCTTTCTTGGTCAAACAGTTCTCTCTCCGATATTATCTGTGCAAACCTAACAAATTGACCTTTAACTATGCTCTCTTTTATGTAAAAGGATGAGTACTATTATAATGTAAGTAACTGTTTGAAAAGGTTGGCTTCCTATCAATGTTAGAGGGAGACTCCACTGGATTTTTTTTATAATGTTGCATGCAAATAGTTAATCTGTTTTGGGTCTAATTGGTGGGTGAATTTTAAAAAGGAGGTTGTTTGATTAATGTAATTGATGAACTCTGGAATTAACAGTTTAACCAAGAAAGGAATGATATGTATTGGCCAAACTAATAAAGGCATGGCTTTGCAGGTTGATACTTTTAATAGTGAAGGAACCAATAGAGTGATTTCTGAAGCCCGTGGATGTAATTTTACAAAGGTGGTCACTCTACAATATAACACAGGGACTCATGTAGTTAGACGTTATCAAAAAATAAATATACCTTAAGGCTGATCAAACAGGATAATGCATGTGAGCTTTTCCACATTCAAATCACCACAGGCAAAATCCTATACCATTTCCTTGCAAAGCTGTAGGTCCCCCTCTATGACCGACAAAACCCATAACATGTATTTAAGCTTATTGGAAATGCTCACCATCCATCCCAATAACATATTCATGGGTAACTTTAATTACCCCACTGTTAACTGAGAATCATATATGACACCAAATGTGCAGGCTCAGCGATTCCTGGATTTTGTAAAAACAAACTTCCTGGACCAGATTGTCAATATGCTGACCAGGTGTGCAAACATATGGGATCTGTTCCTTAGTAATGTGGGAGAGTAATGCATACACACTAGTGTAATGTTCTCTCTGGTAAGGGCAGACCACAAAACCATCTCATTTGAAGTAAAAATAAAACCCAAAACCACAGCTAACCCTGGAATGTTCAGGAACTACTCTAAGGCTAATTTCCTACTAAGTGATAACCTGGCAAAATTTCAAGCCTCCATAAACCCTGAGAACACTACTACCTAGGTGGGGACTGTTCACAGAAACCATATACAAGCATGTTAATATCTGCATAGAGGCAGTTGTACCCACCAGGAAGAAATACAAAACTAATAAAAAAAAAAACACACCAACATCAGTAGGCTGTATAACAGAATTAAGAAAATCATGCAAAAATTAGGAGGTGCACCACCCACCAGGATAAAAGCACTCTCATCATACTAAACAAACAACTCATAGGACAAATGAAGTCCACCAAAGGCAAATTTGAGTTAAATTTGGCCTTCCAAGCCAAGGAAAACCAAAAGGCATTTTTAGCTGTATCCACAACCTCAAAAACAATACATAATTGTGTGCAGAGCTCATTGTTAAGAGAGCTGCACATATTGAGCCAGGGCATATAGCAAACCTACTGGCAAACAAATTCAGATCTAACTTTACCCCTCTCTCCCCCCTTAACTTTCTCTCAAGAAATACCATCAAATATAACTCCCCTACTATCTAGGGAGCAGGTTCTCAATGCTTTCTTTAAGGCCAAGAACACTGCATCAATGGGCCCTGATAATTTCCCAGGATGCCTTCTAAATAGCATGAAGCATGACCTATCAGGTGTCTGGAATGGTTGTTTAATCGTAGCTTCCAAACAGGCTTCATGTCTCAAGAGTAGATAACAGCAACAGCCATCCCTCTGTGCACAAAGGTGGGCCATCTATAGACCCAGGAAACTACAGACCCATATGTCTCACTAGTCTCATTTGCAATGCCATGGAAGTTATCACGGAAGTGATCATTTATGACATAGGAAATATCCAAACACTGGACCCAATCCAATTTGGTTTCACCAAACCATTCACACTTCCTACATTGACTTGGCCAAGACATTTGACACAATACCCAGCTCGGGCATTGTTGACAAATTCAGAAGGTTAGGTATAAGCCTTTGTCACTTGGTGGATAACCATCTGGCTCACACACAGGACCCAGGAAGTTAGAATTGGGGAGTCTACCTCTACAAAGAGGCCAGTCACAATCAGAGTCCCTCAGGAATCAGTCCTGGAACCACTCCTTTTTTGGCATTTACTTCATTGAAGTCAAAGCTAATATCAAGGGCTTCTAGCTGACTGAATTTGCAAATGATTGCAAATTAGGAGCAGTCATAAAGTCCCCTGCTGACACAAATGTTCTCTGGGAAAGGTTGACAAGGACAAATAACTTGTTTCAGGGCCATGGACTAAAACTTAATGCCAAGAAATGCTTAATAGTATCCTTAGGGAAAGTCGTCCACCCCTGGTAACTATCATATTGACAACAGACCCCTAAGAGCTGACCCAGTATTAAGGGGCTTGGGGTCACACACACAGACAGTAATCTAACCTTTGACCATCACATGTCTACAGTAGTGATAAAATCATTCTATATTGTACAACTTGTAAACAAAGGTATGACATCTAGATCTAAGGAGGTCATTGTTCCACTGTATTGAGTACAGTGCTGCTTTTGATATATACTTAACCAGAACCAGGCATATCCAACAAGTGAAATGTTCATAGAAGTTCCTCCCTAAAAGAATACAGGACTTAGGTAACATGGTCTATGCAGACCACCTCAAAGCCCAATCCCTGTATTGTCTCCTACAGGCTGATAAGGGGACATCTGTGACTGGGATAAAAAGCATTGTCAGATCCCACCTTCGTGGACCTCATCCATATCTGCAAAACAGACAGCACCAGAATTGCTCATGCTAAAGACTTAAACCTTCCCTTTGATATAAATAGGAGCTGTTGGAGAGACAGGTATGTATCCCAGAGGACTACTTCTCTGGAGCAGGCTCCCCATCCATGTAAAGCAGAGTTCCTCCTTAACGCAATTCAAGTATAACTTGGACAACTGGATGGGAAAATGGAAAATTCATCACTGGTTTGGCACCTCTCTCTCTAATGGACACAGGCAGCCTGTAAATGGTTCATCTCCCAGGATCCTGCTTGTAAATGTTTCATTTCCCAAGCTTCGGCTTACATTTATCAAGGATGTCAAAATGTATTTGGGATGCAATGCTAGGCTTAAAAAGGCCTTTGTGGTCATTAGCCGGGTGCACACCTATGAGCCCAACTATTACAATCCTGGCCAATATCCAGAGGCCAGAATCAAACCCTGTACCTTGTATCTGTTACATAAAGAGATTAACCATTATGCCAGTGTGCCAATGATGTTGCCCAGGAGGATGACCCCATGGTTTCCCAATAGCAGCAGCAATCCAGTATCCAGGACGGTCTTTGAGGACTGTCTTCTCAGCTTTCTCCAATTTGGTGAATTTTCATGAAAGACCAGAGGTTTGTCAGTGTAATCATGGATGGCAACAGCATAGAGCTCTAGCTACACATGGCCAAAAATGGACTGCTGTGAGGGTCTGTAGAGATCGTCATCCTATTTGAGTAAGGCCAGAGTTTTTACTCTTGCCTCTTCCTGGTTTGAAGGGGTTAGAACAATCCTGTCTTGTCCTGGACATAAGCAATTTCAGTGGTTGTATTTGCTATGTCAGCTTGCTGATGGTGATTCTCTTTGGAGCCATGCTGCTAGTGTAGAAGATATCTAAATGGTGTTGCTGGAAATGATGGATGTCTTTTGATACATCATTGTCTGGGGTTTTCCCAGGCAATTCTTTTAATTCACTCTGGATGGACTCCACTTTCGTTTCAAAGTGCCACTGCATTGCCCCTCTCCTTTTCCCACAGTGTTAAAGTAGTTAACTGTTGTAGCAGAGGCATTTCAAGAGAAACGGCCTCACATGTTTCCATTACTAGGTAAATAACTCCTGATGGCTTCATCAGGAGATACTGTGGTAATTTTTGTGGCATGGCTAGACCCCTAATTGTAGTTGTGGTGGGGGTTCTTTAAATGGAAGAAGCCATCAGTGAGAACAGTAAAACACATAAAATTGTCCAAAAACAGGAAGGCCATTGCCCAGCAAGAAAAAGACCCCCTCATCAATGTGGACAGATAACTCAAGGGACTAATCAAGTCCACCAAAACCAAACTTGAGATAAAAATAGCCTCCCAAGATAAGGACAACCATAATGCTTTCTTTAGTTATATCCGCAGCCTTAAATGCAACACCCAACAGTGTGCAGAATTATTAGTGAATGGAGCCAGGGGATATAGCAAATTTGTTGACCAATAAATTTATCTCCTTTCCTCCCCTGTCACCCACCCCAAACACACAAAAAAGACCCCCCCCCCAACAATCATTTCTCCACTATCACTAGAGAGCAGGCCCTCATTGCCCTTACTAAAGCCAAGGACTCTGCTTTGATGGGCACTAGCAATATCCAGGGATGCCCTGTATAGCATGAAACATGACCTGTCAGGCCCACTAGAATCTATAGCTAACCATAGTCTTCAGTTAGGCTTCATGCAAAAAGAATGGAGAACTGCAGCAATTATCTTTCTACACAAAGGAGGGCCTTCCATAGGGCTGGGGAATCACAGACCCAAAAGTCTAACAAGTCTCATATGCAAGGTCATGGAAGGAATTCTCATGAATCTGATAAATAATGACATGGGAAACCTACAGACACCAGACTCTGTCCATTTCAGTTTTGTCAAGGCAGTTCATGCCTACTTAACTTGGTGGACTTTTTCGAGAAGGTCATTATAGTCATGGATAAGGGCACACTGCCAACCTTGACCCAGCCAAGGCATTCCACATAATACACCACTCTGGCATAGTAGATAAACTTACAAAATTAAGCATAAAACCCATATGTCATCCAATGGGGATAGCCAGCTGTCTCACTGGTAGGACACAAGTTAAGATAGGGGATTCCACCTCCACAAAGAGGCCAATCTCTAATGGAGTCCCACAGAGATCCATGCAGGAGCATCTCCTTTTTGGCATCTGCTTCTCTGAAGTCAAATCAAATTTCAAGGACCTCTGGCTAACCAAGTTTACAGACAACTACAACTTAGGCGTGGTCACTGAATCCCCTAAAGACGCAGCTTTCAAGGATGCCTGATGCAGACAACAGCTGCTGCCAGGGTCATGGACTAAAACTCAGTGTGAAAAAAATGCATAATATTACCCTTTGGAAAGAACTCCACTCACAGAAATTGCCACATTGATAAAACACTCCTAAAAGTCAACCCTATGGTCATTGATCTGGGAATACATGTTCACAGTAACTTGACCTCTGACCACCACTTGACTACTGTGGTGAGAAAATTATTTTACATTGCCCAACTTTATAAATAAGGGGCATAGCGTCAAAGTACAAAGAGGTCATTGGTCCACTGTACTCTGCTGTCATCAGACTAGTCATCAACTACAGTGCACCTTTTGGCATATACTTGACCAGGCACTTGCAACAACTTAAGAGCCCACAGAACGGATGGCACAGTCGTGCAGCAGTTTGCGTTGTTGCCTCACAGGAAGAGGTTCATCGGTTCAATTCTTGGCTGCTATGCCTTTTGTGCAGAGTGGGAATGTCCTGCCTGCGTTCATGTGAGTTTCTTCCAGGTGCTCCGGTTTCCTCCCACATTACAAAGACGTGTCTGGAGCATTTCTTCCTGGGCCGCCTCTGAAAATTCATTCCAAGTTGGAATTTCCCGGTAAATGTTAAATAAAAATAAATAACATTTCCTCTTGAAATGAAACAGCTAGTCCTATGTAAACCATCTCAAAGCCCTATACTTGTACTCTGTCCCATACAGACTTGTGTGTAGCACTTTATGGCTATACAATAAGGCGACCTCTGATAACACACTGATGGAAAGGTTAATATTGGCAGCCCGAGATAGTGGGCTACGTACATGTAGGTTTACAAAGTCCATTGAACATGTGGGAGAAACAGACAAATATAGGTTTTTGTAAAACAGAACTGGAAACAGTTGCACACCTTGTTGCTGGTTGTGACATACTAATGGCAGAAAGACTGTATACTGAAAGGCATAATAATGTGGCTTGACTATTGCAATGAGACTTGTGCAAACATTATGATACTGAAGTGGCTGAAAAACACTGGAAACATGAGCCACAAAGCATCATAGAAAATGATGGTCTATATCACATGGGATCACCCATTACCAACAGTTCAAAAGTTAGATGCTAGAAAACTGGATATAGTGGTCCATGAAAAGAAGACAAAAGTAGCATTGATCATTGAAATCACCATCCCCAGTGACTACAGTGTCTTGCATACAGAGATGCACAAAGTCATAAAATACCAGGATCTGCAGGCAGAAATGAGCAATGTGGAAGAAAGATACCCAGGCTGTTCCAATAGTCGTAGGAGCAATGGGTCTTATAAAAAGAATCATTGGCAACATTCAAGTACTGGACCCAACCTGGTTTGGGTTTGTGATGGGCCGATCTTGTCTCCTGAACCTGATTGACTTCTTCTAATCGATCTCCAGAGCTGTGGATGAGGGTAAGGCGGTCCACACAGCCTATCTGGACCTCGCCAAGGCCTTCTACACCATCCCCCACTCTAGAATCATAGATAAACTTAATAAACTGGGCATAAATCCTTACATCACTCGATGGGTTGCCCACTGGCTTACTGACAGAACCAAGACTGTAAAAGTAGCTGACTCCAAATCCAGCTCCAGACAAGTGGAGTACTTCAGGGTTTAGTCCTGGGACCGCTCTTGTTTGGCATCTACTTTTCTGAAGTACAGGCCAACACTAAGGGACTCTGGCTAACCAAGTTTGCAGATGACTGCAAACTGGGAGCCATTATCGAATCCCCAAATTATGGGGATATTCTACAAAAGGGCCTTACAGAAACAGATGCTTGGTGCCAGAGCCATGGGCTCAAGCTTAATGCCAAGAAATGTATAGTTATCCCCTTTGGGAAAAGCCATGTACCCATGAATTACCACATAGGTGGCAGTACACTAAACACCGAAAGTGTGATGAGAGACTTGGGGACACAGGTGGACAGTGGTCTCACCTTCAATAACCACATCACAGCAGTCAGGAAATCCTTCTATGTGGCACACCTCATCACTAAGGGCTTTTCATCCAGGAAAAATGAGATCATTGTCCCACTGTACTCATCCATCATTAGACACATTATAGAGTATAATGCCCCGTTTGGTATGTACCTCACAAGTAATCTGCAACAGCTGGAAAGGCCACAGAAATATCTCACTAAAAGAATCACAGGTCTAAAGCAGATGCCATATGTTCACCATCTAAAAAAACTCCAGCTATACTCTGTGGCATATCGTCTACTCAGAGGTGATCTCTGCTTAACATACAAGGCCATGTTCAACCCTGAGCTGTTGGACATGCTCCACTTAAAGAAATCCAAATCCCTCAGAGCCACACGCTCCAGGGATCTAAACCTTGTCATCACAATGAACAAAACATGCTGGAGGGATAGGTTCCTGACCCAGAGACTCCCCATACTCTGGAATAAGACTGCCCATACATGTCAAGCAGAGTGCCTCCTTAGCCCTCTTCAAAAGGAACCTTGATGATTGGATGGGAGATAAGAAATTCACCCCGGGGATCATGTCAGTCACCCTGCTTGACAGGGGTCCAGGGAAGTAAATATTGTGGGAAGAAATATCCAGGGAATTGTTATGGCTAGGCTTGTATAGGCCCTAGGGCCAATAGCCTAGTAGCAACCTATGAACCTATAATTTACAATCATATTTAGATACGTTACCAATACATGTAACTCCATACGAACTGCAGGAGTCATTACTGAGCACATTGCGGGTGCTGCAAGAAGCACTTCTGGCTGACATCAAAGATTGAAACAATACTAATTTCATGAACTTTAATTGTACTTTGATTTGGGAATGGGGTAAATTCTTGTCATAGTATTAAAAATCCAAAAGATTTGGAGAAATTTAAAAAAAATGGATTTGTTGCACATGCAAAACAAACTGTATCAGAAATACCTGTCCTAAGAACTTAAACCTTGTCAGCGACATAAAGGGGACATTGAGGAACAGGTTTGTGTTTCACTTCCCATCCATGTGAAGCAAAGCTCATCCCTAACCCTATCCAAACATAACTTGGACCAATGGATGGGAAACGGAAACTTACCCCTGGTTTGACACCTATGTTCCTAATGGACAGGGGCAGCCTGTGAGCACTTGATGTGTATAAGCCTATATTGTAACCATAAAATTCCTTGGAATATTGACAAGTCAGCAGTATTGTGGTAAATTTGTGATGAGCTTGTCTCTGCTTAAAATGGCTGTTGGACTGATGGACTGTTAACCACCCTTGAACCTGCTGAGTCCATCTCAGATGAATGCTTTCATCAGTGAGGAGATGCACATTTTATAGCATCAGTCATTCATGCCCAGAGCATCCTTTCATTGGCAGCCTGACTCTAGAGTTGATGGGTGGTCCAGGCTCTGAATCTCCTGCATCTGTCAGGGTTTAATGTTTTCATGAATCTTTTTACATACATATGAGTATGTGTTGCATTGAACTGTGAAGTGTCAGTCCACTGGCAGATCTTTTGTTGGACTCTTGTCTCCTGGTCTAGGACTGTACTTGTTCCTTCAAGTCTGAAGATTTTCTGCTCGTTCCTGTACCAAAATCCATTGTGGGTAATGATAGATGCCTGATTATTGGCCCATATTGGCTGTTACATCTTTCAAAGAATATCTCATCCCTCAGAGGAAGGCTTCCTACAACCAAAGTGGAATTTTAAGTAGTCCTCCTTTCTGTGATGGCTACGGAAGGCAAGTGATTCTATATCCCTTCCTCTCTCTTGTCTGTCTGTCAGTCTGTCTGTCTTTTGGTACTTGCAAAGAGATACTCAGTTGTGAATATTGTACAAGGAAATGGAGTGAGTCTAGCAATGGGCCATAAACAGGGCATCATTCTTTCACAGCTGTTCAGAAGTGGTGGACTTGCTTAACAGACTTCTTGAGCTGGATTTTCAGTCCTGTCCAGGAGATGCAGATTGTGAAGTCTTCCCCAGCCCGAGTCTTGCAGGGTTGATGTATTTTACAGATGAATCAGTTTTCAGCCTGGTAAATTGCATTCAACTCATTCTTACTTAGCAGGACATTTAGGAACTGGTGGTAGATGCCTTCTCTCTCCAGTGGCAGGAGACATTACTGTATGCCTGTAATGCGTAATTGCAAAATGGTACATTCTTAGAGAAAAAGGACCAAAGCTCTTTGTCACCCATTGTTAGGTGAAAATATAGGGGTTTCATGGCAGTGCAAGAAATCTATGCAGTACAAGTCAATGAAGCTCCTATTAACTGGTGGGAAAACCAGAACCACGTTAGTGTGTGGATTCTTTTTTAAGATACCCTAATCCCACCAGATCTCCCAGCAAAGGCATCAGAGGTGATTGAAGGTAGTAGAAATCCTTCTCCGGGTAGATGTATTCTGAGAAGTGGAAAACATTCTTCATTTTATTAAGAAGGTATTTCATAACTTCCCATTTGGTTAGCATGTTGATGGTTCTGACATGTCTTGGGCACCTATTTGGTTTAGATTTCACTTATCTGGTCAAGGTACATGTGTCTGCTATTGTGTCTATAACCTTATGGTAGGTAGGAATGTATCAATGCACCAGAGGAGATCTGCATCTTCTCACTTGAAGACTTCCTTGTCTGCTTAGGACATGAATTGATGACTGACAGGTTTGTTTGTCCACTGCTTGAACCTACAGTTCAGCATCTTTGAAGCTAATCTCTCAGGAGATGCTTTAATTTGGTGGCGGTCACATCTCCTCACAGGATGCTGTAACTTTATGCCCTTTTATACAGCAACCCTTATCTGAATCCCCTCACAAGGCTTTTTTAATTCATGCTTCTTCCCAAATGTAGTTTCACAAATGTCTATACACCAGTTCGGCTAGATTCCTTTTTTTCTTTCTGGGAGTAGAAGAGCCATGGAGAGAAATAGCCCTTTACACCCTCCAGAGTCAACTGTAGATTTATGTAAAAGGAGTGCTTTTCTAAAAACCCAAGACAACTTATGCCTTTTTTAATACAGTATAATAAAGAATTCTTATATGTCATTCCCCAGTCCCCTCATTCTAAAAAGTCCTAGTAAAGAAAAGAGAAAAGATTACCATTTGCATTCTCCATGACAGGTGCAGTTTTGTCAACTATGTCACATAAACATAAAGAATCCATCTTATATTCTGGTTATCATTTACCTGCTTAAAGTCACATCCCAGTGCCTTTCTGTACCCCTGTTCTTTGTGTCTGCCCCATCCTACACTGAGACATTGTTAACATTTCTGAAATTCTAACCTACCTGAAGCTATTGATCTGTAGCTCAGAGTCATAAGACTAGGGCTCCAATATTGGCTTTATTTGATTATTCTGGTTATCATTTACCTGCTTAAAGTCGCATCTTAGTGCCTTTCTGTACCCCTGTTCTTTGTGTCTGCCCCATCCCATACTAAGACATTGTTAAAATTTCTGAAATTCTAACCTACCTGAAGTTATTGACCTGTAGCTCAGAGTCATAAGATTAGCGCTCCAATATTGGCTTTATTTGATTTGTGTTTCAGGCCTCCTCTCCTTATGGTAATCTGATTTTCAAAGTCCTTCCATACTCTCTTTCATAGCTATTGTTTGTTTAAATTCTCTTCCCACTCATTGTTTTCCATAAATCTATAATACTTAGTGCTTGCCGAGCAAACAAGTGTTGCTCTTGAGCAAACCTCCTTTACTGCATATTAATGCAGACATTTTCCCAGTGCTCCCATATGCTTGGCGCCCTCGCCACCCTCTGTGAAGGTCCTGAAGTAAACTGGCACTATCCTTGGCAGATAAAAGATTTATTTTATTATTTTGCACTTCAGTTAACTGTTTGAGTCCTACTGCTTTATTTGCTGATTTTGAACTTTAAATGATTTAAATGTCTGTAATACTTGAAATATCCTTGTCTAGGTAGTTGTTTTGTGGTAGCATTACACTCTTGAGCAATCTTTTTTGTGCCTTTACATTAAAAGGACTGAGATAGTCCATCTAGTGGCAGTATGTGATGGCCTGGTCTATCTGAGTTAGGAAACACAAGAAAACTGGTGTAGTTATTTTATTGCCAGATTACTTAGAAGCCAAATTCCTGTGTTTTTAAGTGCCTGTATAAATTTGGGGCATTTGCAAGCTACTACCCATCCTGCAGTGGTGGTTAGTAGTGCCCTGCTTAGGTGCAAACACTTAAGACACCAAATTTTCCCTATAAAACCACCTCTGAAACTCTGCCAGTAAACTGTGAGTGTAGATCAACTATTTTGCTCTATAAGTAGCATACAGAAGCTAGCTTGCGTGTTGAAGAATACTGCCCCTTGAATTTAGTACTATAAAGCCAAGTCTAGTCTCTAGTCCCAAAAGCACCATGAGTAAGCCCAATATTAACCACCTCCAGCACTGACCCAGTAAAGGATCTGACATCATGGATATACACTTTCCCAATTTCTGCTCAGCCAGTTTGCTGGATATGGGTACACTGAGACAATGTAACACTTGTCTAATGTTCACTGACAACCATTTATTTCTCAAACACAAACAGTATGCGCGAGATATATACACACACTGCCTCTGTAGGCAAAAGTGTTGCATACAAACACTCATAATAACAATCTGGTTGTTAGAAATATACACGCTACACCCACCACATGTAGTTCGCACCCCACAGATAGACCTATTTATGCTGAAGAGCTTAAATCTTCCCAAAACCCAAAGACCTCCTATACATTCCACCTAAAAAGTTATCCTTAGTAAACCTGAAAGCAGGGCCGGCCTTAGCTGAACTGGTGCCCTAGGCGAAATAGTACTCCGGCGCCCCTTAAGCCCCACCCATACCGTGCTCATGAAACACCCCTATAAGCCACACCCACAGGTCGGTCACTCCCCAGGAAAGCCACTCCAGCCATTTCCTTCATTTAAATACATATGAAGAAACGATACCTTGTGATGCAGTTAAACTGAAAGTGAAGGCCAGTGGAATTTTCCTTTAATAAACCTGCTTTATCAGTTGCCCCTTCACATATATTTTAGTATAAAAGTCACGTCCTCAGAAAATTGAAGCTCACATGCCTTATTTCAAAGAGTTGCTTAAGTTAATCTAAACATTTTAATTTACTTTGGGGTAGGCGAGTGAACCTTACAGCTCAGTGAAAGTAGAATAGCAACCTCCCTCCTCCATATGTACAGTAGCTTAAGCTTGACTAACACAAACACAGATGGACATTTGCTAAACAATACAGTCTCACAATGAAAACAGACTTAGCATGAGCAAAAAACTTCTCTGCCATTGAAACGGCATGAAAATCCACATTCATAAAAAATACATCTGGCCAGTGGAGGCTTATGTTTACCTTTGGGCTATTTTCAAAACAACCTCCTTGCACACATTTTTAGGGCCATGCATACATGTATGTGTTCTTTGATTCACCTTCCTGATTGTATTAAATTACATTCCTTGTATAATAAAGCACCACTTGTTAGTGTGTTTTTTTAAATTTGTAGTTTTGAACATTTTTTTCAGTAAGCAATAAAACAAAATGCATGACCTAGTAATGACAGACCTACCCATTTCAGAATATTTTAACCATAAAGAGGGGATGGGAGTGTGGCCTCATGGTTATGGTGTTTGCCTTACAAACACAAGGTGCAGGGTTTGAGTCTTACAAGGGATAATTGGCTAGGCTTAAAATGTCTCACAAGGGCAGTTAGCTTAGTACTAATCTATGAACCTATAAAAGGCCACTCAAAGTTCTGTCATGACATGTCAAGCCATGTCAAATGGTTGGAAATCACCTGGGGCTTCTTAAAAACATGTGCCAACCAAGCACAAACAAGTCATAACAGAAAAAATGCACATAATGACAGACTGCCCAAGTTACAATACTTTTTAATTGATGTGTCCAAATAAAAAGTAGGGCTCAAAGTATAGTCAAAACCATTCTCTTGCATGAATAACAAAATTCTGTCTTAACACGGGCTTCAGTAATATAGATCGTTTAGTCTGCATGGTGTTGCACTGCAGTGTTATAACACAGCACATCACAAACAATGACACATAAAATAATGTAGTACACTGTAATGTATTAATTCTACAGATGATGCTTTCAGAAAAAGCTGTGCAAGTGTTGCAGTTCGGATGAAATACTAACCCATTTCTGTACTGTCACTTTAGCCTGCACACCAAACACTGCCTACAGCGTACTTTACAAAATGCAATAAATCTTTATTAATAAGGATATATGGTGAACTGCTGTTGGCAAAAGTGATTTATTTTTTGTCTGAATTTGTTTACCTCTTTCACTGGTCCTGAGATTTTACCTCTTGCTTTGGTACTAATGCAATAAATCTAGCACGTTTTCAGAAAGTAATTGGTTATGCATTGCAGTTCTAAAACATATTTATTTTTAGTATGTCTACATTTGCACACTACTGTAAACGATCAAATGGCTATAACGACTTTTACTTTCAAAAAATAAACTAATGATTAAGCAACCTAAACAGTAAGGTACTAAAAACACCACTGAAATAACATGCATCACCCCTTTTTACAGTTACAGTAAAAGTTATATGCAAGCAATGCCATTTGTTAAGCAAGCAGACAGCTGGAAGACTGACGAAAATCTAATTCAAGATTCAAAAGAAAAGGTAACAAAAGTAACTACACCTGATAAAACCATAAACCGTTATGATAAAACACTGACCTCAGGGATATTTTCGGCATGCCCAACATTATACATTATACATTATAAAGCATCTTGTATGCTTAATTCCACTTGTACACAATATCGATTACAAATTAGTATCATATCTCTCTCAACCTGTAAGCACAAGAAAGCTGGACAAAGTCAAAAATAATGAGAGGAAAATGGCCCAAACTTAGCAACAATTTTAAAATGCTGCTCTTTTAAACTTAGAAAGTTCATATGCTAAAAGGTTTTGAATTAACATGTACTTGCTGAAATAAAGTCTAAAACTCAAATGTTTCTTATTTAATGACACCAATTAATGACTTACCAGAAAATCACAATTAGACAAAAATAACAAGAAAAAAAATCTGAACAGTTGAGACGTATGATTGGCGTACAAACTGTTACACCTCAGGGATTTAAGGTCTGTTCATTTACCCAACAAATTGGAAGTTCCAAGGCTTTGCTCTCCTACCACAGATGCAAGAGGGTACTGAAGGGGAAAGAAGCGCATTACAACAGTTTCTAAAGTGGTGACACTTCACAGTGAACACAAGCTTAAAAATTCCACTTTTTGCAGTTACAGCCGGCATTCAAGATGCTGGTCTTGGAAAATTCAGCAGGAAACCATTTTTCATACACACACACACACACTCTCATACACAAACAAATGATTTAAATTACACACACTCTCGCTCATACACAAACGATCAATTACACACACACTTTCTCTCTCATACACAAACTAACAATTTAAATTACACACACACGCTTTCTCTCTCATACACAAACAAACGATTTAAATTACACACACACACATTCTCTCTCATACACAAACAATTTAAGTTACACACACACTTACCTTCTTTCTAAACCAAACGGCCACATGCAAACAACATGGACTTAACTCATCGCTTAAAATAACTGCTGGCTTAAATTCCGCATGGAACTTCAGAACGTATTTAAATCCACGTTAGCATCATGATGCACACATAAAGGAGAAGACTCTTGTATCACGCATGCTGTGATGTTAAAGCCTCCTGGCCCATCTGCAGCTGTAAGTGGGAGGGCACTCGCCCTCCCCCTATCCCAATGGTTCAGGCGCCCTTGAACAGGGTGCCAAGAAGAGATCAAAAGTTATGCTAACTAAAATAAATAGATAAATAAAAATTGCGCCCTTTTCAAAGCCGGCCTGTACAGCGCCCTAGGCGGTCGCCTAGTTCGCCTATGCCTAAGGCCGGCCGTGTCTGAAAGCACTCAGAAACAACACCTAACCTTGCACATACAGCCACACCCAGTGGAGCCTCAATTATCAAGCCCATAAGGTAAGCCAATACACAGACAGAGACTAAAGGTGGAGGTGTCTCAATACACATCAATAACAAGCATACATCTAGGTTGGTTAAACAGGATGACTCATTGCAGTTTGTCCATGTACAGGTCACCACAGACAAAATCCTGTACCATATCCTAGCAAGCTGTAAGTCACCCTCTACATCCCACAAAAGTTGTAGTGCATACTTAAACCTACTGGAGAAACTCACCATCCAACCTAACACCTTACTTATAGGGGACTTTACCCTTCTGTGGTCTGGGAATCCTACATTGCCCCAATCAACAGACACAGAGATTCCTGGACTTTGTAAATACAAACACCCTTAACCAATTAGTGCATACGCTCTCTGCAGATTCCAACATAGTGGACCTTGTACTCACAAATATGGAAGAACGGGTGCACCACCCTCAATGTTACATCCTCTCTGGTAAGGTCTGATCATAAAGTTGTCTCCTTCAAAATTAAAATCAACTCAGTAACCCCAATAAACCCAGTAACAGTTAGGAGCTATTCCAAGGCAAACTATTTTAAGCGATAATTTGTCAAAATGGAATGCACCTCCAGACCCAGAGAACACAGCTGCTTGTCCAGAATTATTCACAGAAACATTTGTACAACTCCATCTGTGGCTCCACAGAGGTTGCTGTACCTACCAGAAGGAAGCCCAAAACTAACTCCAAAAACAAACGACCCTGGTGGCATCCCAGATTAAACACGTTATACAACAAAATGAAAAAAATCATGGCTAAACTCGGGAAATGTAACTCCCATAAAGATAAGAACTCTGTCATCAAAATAAACAGGCAACCAAGAGGCTAATTAAATCCAATAAAGCTAGTTTTGAGGTTAAGATAGCCTCCCAGGCAAAAGACAACCATAAGGCATTCTTCAGCTATGTCAGAAACTTCAAAGGCAGCACACAGCAGTGTGCTGAACTGGTGGTTAATGGTGCCAAATTCACTGAGCCGGGCCACATAGCGAATCTGCTGGCTGATCAATTCAGTTCCAATTTTACCCCCAGCCACCTTCCAAGAAAGACCTTCAAACATAACCCCCCCCCCAGCTATAAATACAGAGCATGTCCTTGCTGCACTCGCTAAGGCCAAGAGCACAGCTTCAGTGGGTCCTGATAATTTCATAGTATGCCTTCTGAATAGTCTAAAATATGATCTATCAAGACAAATGAAGTTACATTTTAACTACAGTCTTAAAACACACTTTGTACCATGAGAATGGAAGTCTGCAACAGTCATCCCTCTTCATAAGGGTGGACCATCAGCAGATCCTGGAAACTACAGACCCATAAGTCTGACTAGTCTTATATATGTGAAGCATTATCATAGAAATGATCAAGAAAGACACAGGGGACCTTTAAACACTGGATCCATCCCAGTTTGGCTTTGTCAGAGGAAGATCATGCCTATTGAATCTAGTGGACTACTTTGAGAAGGTCACCAAGGCAATGGATGAGGGTGAAACTGCATACTGCCACCCTGACCTGGCTAAGGCACTTGGTACAATACTCTGCCCAGGCTTTGTTAACAAACTTATGGAATTAGGCATCAACCCCTGTACAGCTTGCTGGATAGCCAGCTGGCTCACAGATAGGACCCATGAAGTTAGGATTAGTGAGACCACCTTCTCAAAGAGGCCATATCCCATTGGAGTCCCTCAAGGCTCTGTGCTGGGCCCACTCCTCGTTGGTGTTTACTCAGAAGTGAATGCCAATGTCAGGGGCCCCTGGCTGACCAAGTATGCAGATTGCAAACTGGGAGCAGTTATAGAATTCCCCTCCAACACACTAACATCTTACAAGAGGGTCTAACACAGGCAAATGAATGGTGCCATAGCTTAAAATTCAATGCCAAGAAATGCATTATAGTGCCTTTTTGGAAGTCCTCCACTCCAGGAAACTACCTCATCAATAAAACACCCCTGGGAGTTGATTCTCTAGTCAGGAACTTGGGAACACATGTAGACAGTTAGTTGGCCTTCGACCAACATGTATCCAAGATAGTAAGGAAATCCTTCTATGTCGTTCAGTTTATAAGTGTATGGCATGTAGGTCCAGGGAAGTCATGGTACCATGGTGCTCAGCCCTTATCCGACCCATCATTGAATATAATGCCTTCAGTATGTACCTGACCAGAAACATGCAGAAACTGGAGTGTCCACAAAGGTTCCTTACAAAAAGAATTTTGGGATAAACACAATGTCTTATGCAGATTTCCTAAAAGTCTGATCTCTATACTCTGTCACTTACAGACTACTGAGAGGTGATCTATGCCTGGCATGCAAGGCATCCCAGGACCCTGCTCTGATGAACCTTTTGCACATCAGCAAATCAAACAGCATTAGAACTATTAGATCTAAAGACCTAAATTTTGCTTGCAACGTAAATAGGACATGTTGGAGAGAGAGATATGCATCTCGGAATTCCCTTTCTCTGGAGCAGATTCCCCATCTGTCTGCCTCCCTAACCCTTTTTAAGCATGATTTGGACCATTGGGTGAGAAATCAAAAATTCATCCTGGTCTGACACCCACATCTGTGATGGACAGAAGCAGTCAGTAAATCATATCGTAACCAACAATTACCCCTATGTAAACATCTAAAATGTATAAATTGTGGGACACATTTGGGTTGCATGACTAGGTTTATAAAAGCCCTAATGTTAGCCTAGAAGATATCTATGAAACTATGAATACACTCAGGGGCGGCTCGTGGCATCAGGCTGCCGGACTGCAGCCCCCTCAAATTAAAAAAAAAAAAAAAGAAAAAAAAAAAATATATATTTTTAAATTCATGGACTTCGGCCAATGTGCAGTAGTCCCGACTACCGGTCTATGCGCATGCTCAAGGCAGTCCGGCAGGACCCATAGAGGACGCAGAGGCGCCTGTGCACTTTTAAAGTGCACAGACACGCTTGGGAGGATATATCGCATCCGGACTGCAACAGCAACAGCCAGAACAGTCTCGGAGGGAGCTTGGGATCTCGGGCGGGAAGGAGCTTTTACTGGGATCTCGCGGGTCTTTGTGAGTATTGCGCGGGCAGGATATGGTATGGAGAACAGACAGGTAAGTGTATGGTGCATTTTACTTTATGTGTTGGTGCTTTTAACTGGAGTTGTGTATGTGTTAGCTGGTGCTTGTAACTGAGTTGTGTATGTGTTAGCTGGTGCTTGTAACTGGAGTTGTGTATGTGTTAGCTGGTGCTTGTAACTGGAGTTGTGTATGTGTTAGCTGGTGCTTGTAACTGGAGGTGTGTGTGTGTGTGTGTGTGTGTGTGTGAGTGTGCGTGAGTGTGTGTGCGTGTGTGTGCGTGCTTGTGTGTGTGTGTGTGTGTGTGTGTGTGTGTGTGTGTGTGTGTGTGTGAAAATGCCCCAGGTGCTCATGGTGGTGTGGTAGGGAATACCTCAGGCTTGAACCCTGTATGCAGGTGTTAAAGACTTGAGTTCCCTACCCACCACCATTTGTAAAAAAAATTGCAGATTTTTGCCTCATATTTGATCTGATCTGTTCCTCATAATATCTGTGGTTTGTAAATGTTGCAATGCTTGATATTTGATGGTGTAGTAGTAGCATTGTTGCCTCACAGCTGCAGGTTCTCAGGTTTGATTCTTGGCTGGGGTTCCTTCTTTGTGGGGTCCGTATCTTCTCCCTGTGTTTGTGTGGGTTTGCTTTTGTGTCCTCCCATGTTACAAAGACATGTCTGCATTATTTCTTCCTGGGCCTCTGCTGAAAATTGTTTTTTGTTCCAAGTCAGACTGTCCTGATTAACAAATGTTAAATAAAATTGACAGGCATTTGAATTTCAGACTTCAGGTTTCTGAATGTTTAATTCCTTGCAGATTTGATGGTGCAGTGGTAGTATTGTTGCCTCACAGCTATAGGTTTTCTGGTTTGATTCTTGGTTGGGGTGGCTTCTGTGTGGAGTCTGCATCTCCTCCCTGTGTTTGTGTGGATTTGCTCTGGTGCCCTGCCATTTTACAAAGACGTGTCTGCAGTATTAATCCCTGCGTCTCTGCTGAAAATTGTTTTTGTTCTGTCTGCAGTAAAATTGACCGGCATTTGAATTTCAGGCTTCAGGTTTCTGAATGTTTAATTCCTTGCAGATTTGATGGTGCAGTGGTAGTATTGTTGCCTCACAGCTATAGGTTTTCTGGTTTGATTCTTGGTTGGGGTGGCTTCTGTGTGGAGTCTGCATCTCCTCCCTGTGTTTGTGTGGATTTGCTCTTTTTTTGCTCTATAAGTAGCATACAGCAAGCTAGCCTTAAGACGTGTTGAGTGTAGATCAACTATTTTGCTCTATAAGTAGCATACAGAAGCTAGCTTGCGTGTTGAAGAATACTGCCCCTTGAATTTAGTACTATAAAGCCAAGTCTAGTCTCTAGTCCCAAAAGCACCACGAGTAAGCCCAATATTAACCACCTCCAGCACTGACCCAGTAAAGGATCTGACATCATGGATATGCACTTTCCCAATTTCTGCTCAGCCAGTTTGTTGATATAAGTACACTGAGACAATGTAACACTTGTCTAATGTTCACTGACAACCATTTATTTCTCAGACACAAACAGTATGCGCGAGACATATACACACACTGCCTCTGTAGGCAAAAGTGTTGCATACAAACACTCATAATAACAATCTGGTTGTTAGAAATACACACGCTACACCCACTACATGTAGTTCGCACCCCACAGATAGACCTACTTATGCTGAAGAGCTTAAATCTTCCCAAAACCCAAAGACCTCCTATACATTCCACCTAAAAAGTTATCCTTAGTAAACCTGAAAGCAGGGCCGGCCTTAGCTGAACTGGTGCCCTAGGCTTAAATAGTAATTCGCCTCTTTAGCCCCACCCATACCGTGCTCATGAAACACCCTCATAAGCCACACCTACAGGCTCTGTCACTCCCCAGGAAAGCCACTCCAGCCATTTCCTTCATTTAAATACATATGAAGAAACGATACCTTGTGATGCAGTTAAACTGAAAGTGAAGGCCAGTGGAATTTTCCTTTAATAAACCTGCTTTATCAGTTGCCCCTTCACATATATTTTAGTATAAAAGTCACGTCCTCAGAAAATTGAAGCTCACATGCCTTATTTCAAAGAGTTGCTTAAGTTAATCTAAACATTTTAATTTACTTTGGGGTAGGCGAGTGAACCTTACAGCTCAGTGAAAGTAGAATAGCAGCCTTCTCTCCTCCATAAGTACAGTAGCTTAAGCTTGACTAACACAAACACAGATGGACATTTGCTAAACAATACAGTCTCACAATGAAAACAGACTTAGCATGAGCAATAAACTTCTCTGCTATTGAAACGGCATGAAAATCCACATTCATAAAAAATACATCAGGCCAGTGGAGGCTTATGTTTACCTTTGGGCTATTTTCAAAACGGCCTCCTTGCACACATTTTTAGGGCCATGCATACATGTATGTGTTCTTTGATTCACCTTCCTGATTGTATTAAATTACATTCCTTGTATAATAAAGCACCACTTGTTAGTGTGTTTTTTTAAATTTGTAGTTTTGAACATTTTTTTCAGTAAGCAATAAAACAAAATGCATGACCTAGTAATGACAGACCTACCCATTTCAGAATATTTTAACCATAAAGAGGGGATGGGAGTGTGGCCTCATGGTTATGGTGTTTGCCTTACAAACACAAGGTGCAGGGTTTGAGTCCCATATGGGATAATCACTCTTGGCTAGGCTTAAAATGTCTCACAAGGGCAGTTAGCTTAGTACTAATCTATGAACCTATAAAAGGCCACTCAAAAGCCTGTCATGACATGTCAAGCCATGTCAAATGGTTGGAAATCACCTGGGGCTTCTTAAAAACATGTGCCAACCAAGCACAAACAAGTCATAACAGAAAAAATGCACATAATGACAGACTGCCCAAGTTACAGTACTTTTTAATTGATGTGTCCAAATAAAAAGTAGGGCTCAAAGTATAGTCAAAACCATTTTCTTGCATGAATAACAAAATTCTGTCTTAACACGGGCTTCAGTAATATAGATCGTTTAGTCTGTATGGTGTTGCACTGCAGTGTTATAATACAGCACATCACAAACAATGACACATGAAATAATGTAGTACACTGTAATGTATTAATTCTACAGATGATGCTTTCAGAAAAAGCTGTGCAAGTGTTGCAGTTCGGATGAAATACTAACCCATTTCTGTACTGTCACTTTAGCCTGCACACCAAACACTGCCTACAGCTTACTTTACAAAATGCAATAAATCTATTAATAAGGATATATGGTGAACTGCTGTTGGCAAAAGTGATTTATTTTTTGTCTGAATTTGTTTACCTCTTTCACTGGTCCTGAGATTTTACCTCTTGCTTGGTACTAATGCAATAAATCTAGCACGTTTTCAGAAAGTAATTGGTTATGCATTGCAGTTCTAAAACATATTTATTTTTAGTATGTCTACATTTGCACACTACTGTAAACCATCAAATGGCTATAACAAACTTTTACTTTCAAAAATAAACTAATGATTAAGCAACCTAAACAGTAAGTTACTAAAAACACCACTGAAATAACATGCATCACCCCTTTACAGTTACAGTAAAAGTTATATGCAAGCAATGCCATTTGTTGCAAGCAGACAGCTGGAAGACTGACGAAAAATCTAATTCAAGATTCAAAAAGAAAAAGGTAACAAAAGTGACTACACCTGATAAAACCATAAACCGTTATGATAAAACACTGACCTCAGGGATATTTTCGCATGCCCAACATTATACATTATACATTATAAAGCATCTTGTATGCTTAATTCCACTTTGTACACAATATCGACATAAATTAGTATCATATCTCTCTCAACCTGTAAGCACAAGAAAGCTGGACAAAGTCAAAAATAATGAGAGGAAAATGGCCCAAACTTAGCAACAATTTTAAAATGCTGCTCTTTTAAACTTAGAAAGTTCATATGCTAAAAGGTTTTGAATTAACGTACTTGCTGAAATAAAGTCTAAAACTCAAATGTTTCTTATTTAATGACACCAATTAATGACTTACCAGAAAATCACAATTAGACAAAAATAACAAGAAAAAAAATCTGAACAGTTGAGACGTATGATTGGCGTACAAACTGTTACACCTCAGGGATTTAAGGTCTGTTCATTTACCCAACAAATTGGAAGTTCCAAGGCTTTGCTCTCCTACCACAGATGTAAGAGGGTACTGAAGGGGAAAGAAGCGCATTACAACAGTTTCTAAAGTGGTGACACTTCACAGTGAACACAAGTTTAAAAATTCCACTTTTTGCAGTTACAGCCGGCTTTCAAGATGCTGGTCTTGGAAAATTCAGCAGGAAACCATTTTTCATACACTCACACACACACACACACACACACACACACACACTCATACACAAACAAATTATTTAAATTACACACACTCTCTCTCTCATACACAAACGATCAATTACACACACAATTTCTCTCTCATACACTAACAATTTAAATTACACACACACGCTTTCTCTGTCATACTCAAACGATTTAAATTACACACACACACATTCTCGCTCATACACAAACAATTAATTTAAGTTACACACACACACTTACCTTCTTTCTAAACCAAACGGCCACATGCAAACAACATGGACTTAACTCATCGCTTAAAATAACTGCTGGCTTAAATTCTGCATGGAACTTCAGAACGTATTTAAATCCACGTTAGCATCATGATGCACACATAAAGGAGAAGACTCTTGTATCACGCATGCTGTGATGTTAAAGCCTCCTGGCCCATCTGCAGCTGTAAGTGGGAGGGCACTCGCCCTCCCCCTATCCCAATGGTTCAGGCGCCCTTGAACAGGGTGCCAAGAAGAGATCAAAAGTTATGCTAAAATAAATAGATAAATAAAAATGGAGCCCTTTTCAAAGCCGGCCTGTACAGCGCCCTAGGCGGTCGCCTAGTTCGTCTATGCCTAAGGCCAGCTGTGTCTGAAAGCACTCAGAAACAACACCTAACCTTGCACATACAGCTGCACCCAGTGGAGCCTCAATTATCAAGCCCATAAGGTAAGCCAATACACAGACAGAGACTAAAGATGGAGGTGTCTCAATACACATCAATAACAAGCATACATCTAGGTTGGTTAAACAGGATGACTCATTGCAGTTTGTCCATGTACAGGTCACCACAGACAAAATCCTGTACCATATCCTAGCAAGCTGTAAGTCACCCTCTACATCCCACAAAAGTTGTAGTGCATACTTAAACCTACTGGAGAAACTCACCATCCAACCTAACACCTTACTTATAGGGGACTTTACCCTTCTGTGGTCTGGGAATCCTACATTGCCTCAATCAACAGGCACAGAGATTCCTGGACTTTGTAAATACAAACACCCTTAACCAATTAGTGCATACGCTCTCTGCAGATTCCAACATAGTGGACCTTGTACTCACAAATATGGAAGAACGGGTGCACCACCCTCAATGTTACATCCTCTCTGGTAAGGTCTGATCATAAAGTTGTCTCCTTCAAAATTAAAATCAACTCAGTAACCCCAATAAACCCAGTAACAGTTAGGAGCTATTCCAAGGCAAACTACTTTTAAGTGATAATTTGTCAAAATGCAATGCACCTCCAGACCCAGAGAACACAGCTGCTTGTCCAGAATTATTCACAGAAACATTTGTACAACTCCATCTGTGGCTCCACAGAGGTTGCTGTACCTACCAGAAGGAAGCCCAAAACTAACTCCAAAAACAAACGACCCTGGTGGCATCCCAGATTAAACACGTTATACAACAAAATGAAAAAAATCATGGCTAAACTCGGGAAATGTAACTCCCATAAAGATAAGAACTCTGTCATCAAAATAAACAGGCAACCAAGAGGCTAATTAAATCCAATAAAGTATTTTTGAGGTTAAGATAGCCTCCCAGGCAAAAGACAACCATAAGGCATTCTTCAGCTATGTCAGAAACTTCAAAGGCAGCACACAGCAGTGTGCTGAACTGGTGGTTAATGGTGCCAAATTCACTGAGCAAGCAATATAGCACATAGCGAATCTGCTGGCTGATCAATTCAGTTCCAATTTTACCCCCAGCCACCTTCCAAGAAAGACCTTCAAACATAACCCCCCCCCCCAGCTATAAATACAGAGCATGTCCTTGCTGCACTCGCTAAGGCCAAGAGCACAGCTTCAGTGGGTCCTGATAATTTCATAGTATGCCTTCTGAATAGTCTAAAATATGATCTATCAAGACAAATGAAGTTACATTTTAACTACAGTCTTAAAACACACTTTGTACCATGAGAATGGAAGTCTGCAACCGTCATCCCTCTTCATAAGGGTGGACCATCAGCAGATCCTGGAAACTACAGACCCATAAGTCTGACTAGTCTTATATATGTGAAGCATTATCATAGAAATGATCAAGAAAGACACAGGGGACCTTTAAACGCTGGATCCATCCCAGTTTGGCTTTGTCAGAGGAAGATCATGCCTATTGAATCTAGTGGACTACTTTGAGAAGGTCACCAAGGCAATGGATGGCACTTGGTGCAATACTCTGCCCAGGCTTTGTTAACAAACTTATGGAATTAGGCATCAACCCCTGTACAGCTTGCTGGATAGCCAGCTGGCTCACAGATAGGACCCATGAAGTTAGGATTGGTGAGACCACCTTCTCAAAGAGGCCATATCCCATTGGAGTCCCTCAAGGCTCTGTGCTGGGCCCACTCTTCGTTGGTGTTTACTCAGAAGTGAATGCCAATGTCAGGGGCCCCTGGCTGACCAAGTATGCAGATTGCAAACTGGGAGCAGTTATAGAATTCCCCTCCAACACACTAACATCTTACAAGAGGGTCTAACACAGGCAAATGAATGGTGCCATAGCTTAAAATCCAATGCCAAGAAATGCATTATAGTGCCTTTTTGGAAGTCCTCCACTCCAGGAAACTACCTCATCAATAAAACACCCCTGGGAGTTGACTCTCTAGTCAGGAACTTGGGAACACATGTAGACAGTTAGTTGGCCTTCGACCAACATGTATCCAAGATAGTAAGGAAATCCTTCTGTGTCATTCAGTTTATAAGTGTATGGCATCTAGGTCCAGGGAAGTCATGGTACCATGGTGCTCAGCCCTTATCCGACCCATCATTGAATATAATGCCTTCAGTATGTACCTGACCAAAAACATGCAGCAACTGGAGTGTCCACAAAGGTTCCTTACAAAAAGAATTTTGGGATAAACACAATGTCTTATGCAGATTTCCTAAAAGTCTGATCTCTATACTCTGTCACTTACAGACTACTGAGAGGTGATCTATGCCTGGCATACAAGGCATCCCAGGACCCTGCTCTGATGAACCTTTTGCACATCAGCAAATCAAACAGCATTAGAACTATTAGATCTAAAGACCTAAATTTTGCTTGCAACGTAAATAGGACATGTTGGAGAGAGAGATATGCATCTCAGAGAATTCTCTTTCTCTGGAGCAGATTCCCCATCTGTCTGCCTCCCTAACCCTTTTTAAGCATGATTTGGACCATTGGGTGAGAAATCAAAAATTCATCCTGGTCTGACACCCACATCTGTGATGAACAGAAGCAGTCAGTAAATCATATTGTAACCAACAATTACCCCTATGTAAAACCCCTATTTAAACATCTAAAACATATACATTGTGGGACACATTTGGGTTGCATGACTAGGTTTATAAAAGCCCTAATGTTAGCCTAGAAGATATCTATGAAACTATGAATACACTCAGGGGCGGCTCGTGGCATCAGGCTGCCGGACTGCAGCCCCCTCAAATTAAAAAAGAAAACAAAAAAAAAAGAAAACAAAAAAATATATATTTTTTTAAATTTCGCGGACTTCGCGCATGTGCAGTAGTCCCGACTACCGTCGGTCTATGCGCATGCTCAAGGCAGTCCGGCAGGACCCATAGAGGACGCGAGAGACGCCTGTGCACTTTTAAAGTGCACAGACACGCTGGGAGGATATATCGATCCGACTGCAACAGCAACAGCCAGAACAGTCTCGGGAGGGAGCTTGGGATCTCGCCGGGAAGGAGCTTTACTGGGATCTCGCTGGTCTTTGTGAGTATTGCGCGGGCAGGATATGGTATGGAGAACAGACAGGTAAGTGTATGGTGCATTTTACTTTATGTGTTGGTGCTTTTAACTGGAGTTGTGTATGTGTTAGCTGGTGCTTGTAACTGGAGTTGTGTATGTGTTAGCTGGTGCTTGTAACTGGAGTTGTGTATGTGTTAGCTGGTGCTTGTAACTGAGTTGTGTATGTGTTAGCTGGTGCTTGTAACTGGAGGTGTGTGTGTGTGTGTGTGTGTGTGTGTGTGTGTGTGTGTGAGTGTGTGTGTGTGTGTGTGTGTGTGTGTGTGTGTGTGTGTGTGTGTGTGTGTGTGTGTGTGTGTGTGTGTGAAAATGCCCCAGGTGTTCATGGTGGTGTGGTAGGGAATACCTCAGGCTTGAACCCTGTATGCAGGTGTTAAAGACTTGAGTTCCCTACCCACCACCATTTGTAAAAAAATTGCAGATTTTTGCCTCATATTTGATCTGATCTGTTCCTCATAATATCTGTGGTTTGTAAATGTTGCAATGCTTGATATTTGATGGTGTAGTAGTAGCATTGTTGCCTCACAGCTGCAGGTTCTCAGGTTTGATTCTTGGCTGGGGTTCCTTCTTTGTGGGGTCCGTATCTTCTCCCTGTGTTTGTGTGGGTTTGCTTTTGTGTCCTCCCATGTTACAAAGACATGTCTGCATTATTTCTTCCTGGGCCTCTGCTGAAATTTTTTTTTTTTTGTTCCACGTCAGACTGTCCTGATTAACAAATGTTAAATAAAATTGACAGGCATTTGAATTTCAGACTTCAGGTTTCTGAATGTTTAATTCCTTGCATATTTGATGGTGCAGTGGTAGTATTGTTGCCTCACAGCTATAGGTTTTCTGGTTTGATTCTTGGCTGGGGTGCCTTCTGTGTGGAATCTGCATCTCCTCCCTGTGTTAGTGTGGATTTCCTCTGGTGCCCTCTCATTTTACAAAGACGCGTCTGCAGTATTAATCCCTCAGCCTCTGCTGAAAATTGTTTTTGTTCTGTCAGCAGTAAAATTGACCGGCATTTGAATTTCAGGCTTCAGGTTTCTGAATGTTTAATTCCTTGCAGATTTGATGGTGCAGTGGTAGTATTGTTGCCTCACAGCTATAGGTTTTCTGGTTTGATTCTTGGTTGGGGTGGCTTCTGTGTGGAGTCTGCATCTCCTCCCTGTGTTTGTGTGGATTTGCTCTGGTGCCCTGCCATTTTACAAAGACGTGTCTGCAGTATTAATTCCTGCCTCTGCTGAAAATTGTTTTTGTTCTGTCCGCAGTAAAATTGACCGGCATTTGAATTTCAGACTTCAGGTTTCTGAATGTTTAATTCCTTGCAGATTTGATGGTGCAGTGGTAGTATTGTTGCCTCACAGCTATAGGTTTTCTGGTTTGATTCTTGGTTGGGGTGGCTTCTGTGTGAGTCTGCATCTCCTCCTGTGTTTGTGTGGATTTGCTCTGGTGCCCTGCCATTTTACAAAGACGTGTCTGCAGTATTAATTCCTCGCCTCTGCTGAAAATTATTTTTGTTCTGTCCGCAGTAAAATTGACCGCATTTGAATTTCAGACTTCAGGTTTCTGAATGTTTAATTCCTTGCAGATTTGATGGTGCAGTGGTAGTATTGTTGCCTCACAGCCATAGGTTTTCTGGTTTGATTCTTGGTTGGGGTGGCTTCTGTGTGGAGTCTGCATCTCCTCCCTGTGTTTGTGTGGATTTGCTCTGGTGCCCTGCCATTTTACAAAGACGTGTCTGCAGTATTAATTCCTGCGTCTCTGCTGAAAATTGTTTTTGTTCTGTCCGCAGTAAAATTGACCGGCATTTGAATTTCAGACTTCAGGTTTCTGAATGTTTAATTCCTTGCAGATTTGATGGTGCAGTGGTAGTATTGTTGCCTCACAGCTATAGGTTTTCTGGTTTGATTCATGGTTGGGGTGACTTCTGTGTGGAGTCTGCATCTCCTCCCTGTGTTTGTGTGGATTTGCTCTGGTGCCCTGCCATTTTACAAAGACGTGTCTGCAGTATTAATCCTCGCCTCTGCTGAAAATTGTTTTTGTTCTGTCCGCAGTAAAATTGACCGGCATTTGAATTTCAAACTTCATGTTCTTCAGAATACATAGTAGCACAACCTTTTTTTCTAGCAATTTTCTAAGTTTATAAGATGAATATTTTAAATTTGTCCCTATTTTTGGGACTGTATTCCCCATTATTGGCTTCGCCAGGTTTTTGTGTTATAATATTACATCCACCAGATTGAGCGCTTTCATCTGCCCTGAGCAGATTTCTTCAGAAATTCTTCATTTTGAAGAAATCTGCTCAGGGCAGATGAAAGCGCTCAATCTGGTGGATGTTGGTGTAATAAAGCCTTAAAACGTGTTGGAACGAAGTCCTTTTATTGGTTACTTGTCGTAGTTTTGATTTCTTTTTACCAGTTTTGTGCTAAGGTTGACAGCTATGGCAAGAACTGAATTCACTGAATATGGACTGTAGAATTGTGCATATTTACTGATAAAGGTGCACTGTAGAATTGTGCATATTTACTGATAATGGTGGACTGTAGAATTGTGCATATTTACTAATAATGGTGGACTGTAGAATTGTGTATATTTACTAATAATGGTGGACTGTGGAAGTCTGAGTAGACTTTTTTATGATAAATTCTCAACTGGGCAGTTTTGCCATTATGGGTGCATATGTTTTGTTTCATTGCTTACTGGAAAAATGTTCAAAACAAATTTAAAACACCCTCTAACAAGTGTACTGTATTGTACAAGGAATATAATTTTTAGTACGAGGAAGGTGTATCAAAATATGTTTCATATGCAAGGGGCCTATGATTCGAAAACAGCCCAAAATTAATCTTTATCTGCCACTTGCAAAATGTATTTTCTTTGAATGTGGGTTTCAATGCTGTTTCAATGAATGTGAGTTTCAAGGGCAGAGAAGTTTTAATGCTAAGTTTTCATTGTGAGACTGCATTGCTTTGTTTAACAGATGACTTAATGTTTGTGCTGTAAAATACAAAATAAAACTTTCAAATGAAGTCCAATCATTGAAGTAAAGCAGTATGCACATTAGTGTTTATGGTAAATGGAGTGAAATAGCCAAGTAATGGTTAATTGAAATGGCTGCAGAGGCTCCAGTTCAACCATTATTTTGTCGGGGGGGGGGAGAGCAGCAAACTCAGACAGGCCCAGCTGAACTATACCTCCCAACTGTCCAGATTTTCAAAGAATGAATAGATTTTTGCTTCTTATTTTTGGTTTGTTGTTCATAAAATTTGTAGTTTTAATTCCTAAATGGTTTGCCAGAAGTCACTAAATAATAAGTTTCAGACTTCATAACCTTCATAAAAATGCATGTTAAAGTAAGAGCCGTTCTATCAACTGTCTCAATTTATACAAGAGCAATTTTTAGTACTGTTTATATGTGCCCCCAATATATTTGACCTTGTTCAGATTTACTGCATTAACAGGTTGAGAGGTGCATGCAAATAAATTGCTTTATAGAATTAGGCATAGCCAACCTCTCAACTGTCCCCAATTTTTGGCTCAAAATGTTGCTCTTCCCCCTAATAATCCCTCCAAAAATAGCAATTTTGGAAGAAAACATGGAGGGTTTACAATTAAGAAATAACTGTAATAATCAAAGTTATAGATTACTTGAAATGCATGTAGATTCTTTTATTTTGTCAGCTGCTCAAGGTAGCAGTACTAATATTAAAGTGTCCCTTCTTTGACAGGTAGCAGCTGTATTGTGTGTCTATTTTATATTTTTGCATCACATTTTTGGTCCATTTTCATAAAATTGTGTTTTTGGCAAATTAGTGACAAATCACTAAAGACTGAAGTTAGAAAATGACAGACATTTGAGTTTCAGATTTTATACCCTTCAGAAAATTCATACTAATGCAAGACCTATTCTATTATCTTTCTAAGTTTATTAGAGCAATATTTAAAATTGTCCTTATTGTTGTGCCTTTGTCCCACTTCTGTGTATGGCTTTGTCCAGATTTCTTGCTCTTGAGGTTGAGAGGTATGACAAATGTGTCAGGGCCATCACAGTCAGCCAGAGAGATTTCAAATTGTGACATGCTTGTTGCACCCCACTCCCCATGTAGTGACTCTGGATGTGTCCAAGCAAGGCAAGGAGTAGTTGTATCTACCTTGGATGGGGAGGACACACTGCATAAGTACTACAGTGGCTTTTCATCTGTCCTTGATTTTGCAGAATGGTCTGGTTTCTGTCATATTTTTGTACTGTTGATTTATGCTTATTACTCAGATTTATGCTTATTACTCAAAGTGCCTGTTGCTCTGTGTTTAAGTAGCAATGCTTTAATGACCATAAGGTAAGCTTGTCTGACATTGTAAGATGCAAGTAAGCTTTAATAAGCATACTGTTAAAGAATTGCCAACATTGAAAGCCTTTCTGTTGTTGCCATGCAGAGAATACTTGACTAGATAATGTATAAGCCTTGGGTATTAAAGGACAGGATTCCATTATTTTAAAAAGCTCATTACACTTGTTGGAGACTTCCAGTCATCTCTACAGACTTTACCCGTAAACTAAACAGAATGCCAATCATGTGTGGTCCATAACCTGTACAGTAATCCTTTAAGCAATGTATCTTGAGCTTGTTTCTTGTTTGCTTTTCATTTTTTACTTTTATCATGTTTTCCCATGAAACAAGTTGTCAGGCAGCAGGTCTTTTTTGGATAAGAAACATTTTTACAAGTGGGGGCATCACATAGATTTCTACTTTCAGCATGTTGCTTGGTACTTTAATAAAGCTGAATATATTATAATTAGAACTGCAGTGCAAGGAGAAGTGGTTTGAGTTGAGTGCTTCTGGTTTTTCTTATACTTGATTTTGACTGGCATTCCAGTAATGTATTTAAAAAGTAATTTATTTTTTCATGCCTCACAACCTTTTGTTTCCATCTAGATATTAAGTAAGCTGTCATGCAGCCAATGCATTGAAATATTTTTATTCTTCTACACTTATTTTTGTCTTGATTGGACTTTCATAATGATGGTTTGCCACCCAGGGCAGCGTATTTAATTAAAGTTAGTTTTTTGTGGTTTTGTGCATAGCTCCTCCCCTTTATTGTTGACCACACCCCCTTCCCTTTGACCCCACCCATTCAGCGTCTCCTGCAGCCCCCCTGTGATTTGAAGTCACCAGCCGTTACTGAATACACTACCCAGAACTCTAGTCATAGGGGACTCCATTGCAAGACATACTGATGCCCCATTCATCAGGCTGAACAAGGAGAAAATAACAGTTGCCTATCAGAGGCCAAGATCTGCCAAGTTACGCACTCAAGTCAATGCACCACAGGTACCAGTATGATTCAGTTATAGTCCATTTAGGTGTAATTGACCTGAGACATACCTCCCTAGACTATAGGAAGAGAGCCATTAAGGAGCTCCTGGAATGTGTGTCCCAGGCTGGTATGATCCTAGCATTGAGCAGTATTCTACCTTTACCAAGGATGATGCCACGATATCAATAGAAGATGATTGACTTTAATAATTAGCTTAGTTTGTGGTGTCATTCTGGGGAGATATAATCTTTGTTAGTTTGAGGACATGGTTAATGAACCACATTGTTTTGCCAAGGATGATTTGCACCTGTCCTCTCTAGGCTTTTGAATATCGGCTAAAACATTGTCCTTCCCTGTAGGGCTTTCTTTAGGCATTGCCAGATTGTCAAAACTTCCAACATACCAAAATCTATTCAAGAAAATCTATAGGTGTTACTGCTCAATGCCAGGAGTCTAAACAAGTAGCTCCACTCTCTCTCTCTCTAAGCTCTCCTCACCTTGGCGTATGCAGACATCTGTACAGTTACCAAGACATGTTTTAAAGCTACAGGTTACTAAAGGTGGAGCTGTCTCAGTCTACATCAACAGTCATACCTCTAAGTTAGTTAAACAAGATGATACACTGGAGTTCCTCCACATCCAGATTACCATAGACAAAGTCCCATATCATATCCTAGCAATCAATAGCTCGTCACCGATGTCCCGTGAAACCCATAGGTCATACTTTGACATATGTGAGATACTCACCATTCAACCAAATACCATACTCATAGAGGGCTTTAGTTATATCCCTGTACATGACCCCAAATTTGTAGGTGCAGAGGTTCCTAGACTTTGTAAAAAGAAATACCTTGGAGCAGTTAGTGCATACCCCTACTAGATGTACAAACATATTGGACCTGGTACTCACAAATATGGGAAAGTGCTGTACCTGTCCTTACTGTCATGTCCTCTCTGGTAAGGTCAGACCAGAACACAGTCTCTTTCAAAATCAGAATAAATTCTGTAACCCCAGCAAACCCTGTAACAGTTAGAAACTACTCCAAGGCAAACTACCATTTATTAAGTGATAACTTGTCAAAACTTCAATCCCCTCCAAACCCAGATAGCACAGCAGCCTATGTGGATGTATTATTGGAAGCCCTGTACAACCATCTCAATGACTGCATAGAGGCTGCTGTGCCTACCAGAATTAAGACCAAAACTAACTAAAAAAAATAATAAACCACCCTTGTGAAATCCAGGTTGTACTACAATAACAACAACAAAAATAATAGCTAAAATTATAAAGTATAACACCAAAAATGATAAAAACTCTCATCAAACTGAATAGACAACTAATAGGACTAATTAAATCCAACAAAGCATATTTTGAGGTAAAGATAGGGTCTCAGGCCAAGGACAACCATAAGGCCTTCTTTAGCTATGTCTGAAACCTCAAACACAGCACACAGCAGCATCAAACTGCTGGTAAATGGAGCCATATTCAAGGAGCATGGAGATGTAGCAAATTTTCTTGCCTGCAAATTTCAGCTGCACCCCCCCAGTCACCCCCTACCTAAAGCCCCCCCCCAAGAAGTACCATCTAACATAATCCCTCCAACTGTCAGTAGGGAACAGATCTTAGATGTGCTCTTTAAGGCCATAAATACAGCTTCAAGGGGTCCCAATAATATTACCAGGATGCCTCTTAAATACCTCAATGACCTAGCAGGACCATTGGTGTCACTATTCAACCATAGCCTCTACATGGTTTGTGTCACACAAATAGAAGACTGCAACAGTCATCCTCTGCACAAGAGTGGACCATCAACTGATTACAGACCCATTAGTTTGATTAGTCTCATATGCAAAGCCATGGAAATGATTAACAATGACATAGGAAACCTTCAGACACTGGAACCAGCCCAGTTTGTTTTTTTCAAATGCAGGTCATGCCTACTGAACCTGGTGGACTTCTTTTAGAAGGTCACCAAGTTAATGGATGAGGGCAAAATGGTGCATACTGCCTACCGTGACCCATCTAAGGCATTTGATACAGTACCCCACAAGGGTATTGTAAATAAACCCAGTGAACGAGGCATACGTCCCTTTGTAACCCACAGGATAGCCAGCTGGCTCACAGAACAGGACCCAAGAAGTTAGGTCTGGAGAGACCACCTCCACAAAGAGGCCAATCAACAGTGGTATCCCCCAGTGCTCTTTGCTGGGCCTGCTCCTCTTTGGCATCTATTTTTTGGAAGTCAGGGTCCTGTGACTTACCAAGTTTGCAGATATTACAAGCTATTCATTGGACTGATCACCATTTGGTCTTTGGTACCATTGCTTCACTTGATCATTTTCTAAGATAAGTAACCCGCTAGTGAACTTCCCTTTTTTGCTTACACTACTTTTTAAATTTGTTAGATGTCAGCTATGAGAGGTAAGTGTGAGGGCAGTAAGCAGATTCCGTACAAGGACTTTCACACTAAGTGCTTTTTCTGTCTAGGCATGGAAAACAATTACAAATCCTGCTCCAGTTGTCAGTCATTCATTCGTAAAACCCTTAGGTCAAGGCTTTCCTCTAGCAACACCTTTCTACAAACTTAGCATCTTAAATGATTGGACCAGTCCAAGATTGTCAAATCTGCATCCCTGAACATCCCTCTTCTGCCAAAAAAGAAGTTAAGAAGCTCAGAACAGATCCTCAGACCAACATTTTGGACTTTGACATCCCTGCTGAGGATGCAGCACCTGCGGTACATCAGGTTACATCTCAGTTGCCCACTACTGAGACCCCATCAGAGGCTGGTATAGCTCCTTAGGCCTTGCAGACTACAGATACAGCCAAAGAACTGCAACTCATCATTTCCAAGAGCTGTCATGATGTCCCTCAAATATATTAGTAAGGGAAGAGATTCCAAGTACACTAATAGAGGTTAGCAGTGGTTCAAACTTCTGCATTTTATCCAGGTGGATGTTACACCCAAGAAAAAAAAAAAAACAAAAGACTAAACACATGGCCTCCCCCTCAGCAGATGAAGCAAATGAATGGATGGATGTTTCCCAGGGATTGTTCAAAGTTATTATGGCTTTGAAAACTCTCCCTCCTTTGAGTCTCCACGACCACAGTCTGCTCCTCAAAAAAGTACTTTGGCATCTTCTAAAGAAGAAGAAGAACAAGATTATGATTCAGATCATTCTGTAGACTATTCTTCATAGCTGCATTTCCCTGGGCAAATCTCTTCAATGAAGAGGACTCCCTGTGTCCGGATTTCCCTATTGAGGATACCTCCTTTTGGGGTAACTATCCAGAACATAATGAAACATTTTGAATGGCAATCCACTCGGATCTTTGACATATAGAAGAGGTACTACAGTCTCTTGGAAATGGGTATTCCTCCCCCTTCTACAGTCCCTCCTGTTTTTCAGGCTTTCCAGTTCACCTCTTCAGTGTATGACTCTCAGTCATCAGCTCCTAAAAGACCAGACAGATTTTACAAGGTGCTTGGTGACCTAAAATACTTATACAAGAATTCTGTGGCAGACCCCTGTGCAGTATCTCTTGCTCCAGATAAGCCCTTTTAGCTGTTATATAGTGCTAATGCCCTACCAATGGACAAAGACAAGTAGGGCTATCGATAGGTGGGAAAAGAAGGTATACACGTATTCTACCCTTGCTTTTAGGGCAATTAACTGCCAGATTCAAATGACTAAACACTTGATTTTTGTACTAAACTCCTTGAACAAAGCTATGCTGGACCCCCAACTGCAGAATCTACTTTCTCTAGCCACTCAAATAGCCAGACACAGCATTAAGTGCAGATGTCCTTAGATATCACTGTTGCAGTATTCTTCACTGAAGGGATCTCCTGCAAAGAGTAGCCCAACATCCGGCCAGTATACCAAAGCCTTTAGATTTTGGACTTCCAAGATGGCTGCACATTGAGTAACAGCTTAAGTCTAGCTCTCCCACTGTGAAAACAGAAACTTAGCAGAGAAAGCCAGTGAACCTAGATTTCTAGGTAAATTTCAGTAACTGGCTAGTAAGTGCACTGCCTGGATGTCAGGAAAAAAGAAATACAGAGGACCTGAAGGAAAATGGCTACAAAAGGTGAGGAAAAATACTGACTGGGAAAGTACTGTAGCTGTTCAGCAAAAAAACAGTTCAAGCTCCAGACATGACTTCCAGTAACCTACAGGAAAGTATAAAGTAACTGCACATAGACCTTGAAAAAATAAATGAAACACTGATGGAATATATCAACTCAAAAACAATAAAAGGCTGGAAAAAATAGAAAAGGATGTAAACAGATATTCAGATAAGGTGATAAAACTACAAAACTCAGAGGTCAAAATGAAAAAAAAGACTGGCTGATTATGAGACTGTACAAGAAGAGATGTTTCAAAAAAATAATAGAATTAGAGGACAAAGCACACAGGGAAAACCTGAGATTTTCTGCTGTACCCAATAAGATGGAAGGAACAGACTGTATTAATTTTATGAAAGTACAAATAAGCAACTGGACTGGAAAGGGCGCATTGTGTGTATGCTCCAAATCTGGCAAGTAAAGATGCAATCTTAGTAGCAGAAGGCATTGACTGACAAAACTGTGGCAGAGGGACAAAATATTAAAAGTGGGAGACAGCAGAGTATTTGTGGAGAATGACTACTTGTTGTACACCAGGCAGAAGAGGAGTAAATGTATCCCATTATTTAGGGAATGTCGAAGAGCAGGAGTGAGATTCAAACTGTTGTACCTAGCTATCTTCAAAATATGTTTCCTTGGAGCAACAAAATAATTTTTATGAAGTACATGCTATGGAAGAAATACAAAAGTCTGTCCAATTGTCCAATAATAAGTGAGCTGTGAAACAGAAGGAGATTTTGCGTTTTGTTCTTCTGGTGATAAAGACCACAGAGAGACTGTGCCAGTGAAACCTTTTCCAGTGCTTCAATGGGAAATGCTTGATAGAGGGAAAAAAAAGCTCAATAATTGACTAGAAGAACCGAGAGTACATTGGAAATGAAGCAGAGAGAGGGTTTGGGAGAAGGAGATGAACATGAATAAAACAATAAAATCTGGAAATATTGAACTTTCTTGGACCTTGTTTAAACTTATTGGTAACTGTAAAGCATATGCCCTACTTCATGTCAGTAATATTTGGGGAATAAAATCAGTAACTTGGAAATTGACAAATATGGGATTACAAAGCAATAATTATATTTATGAAACATGACAGAACAATAAAATCTGGAAATATTAGATGTTACTTTGTTAAACTTGTAGGGGACTCTAAAGCATATGCCCTACTTCATGTCTTTAATGATTAGAAAAATACTCAGTTAAGGGGAAGCGGAGGGAGAAAGTTAACTGTAAGTGAAACAACATTTTTCCTTAATAGTACTATTTAAATGGTGCATGATTTTCTTTCCATGTTATAAAGTAAGTTTTTTTTCAGTTATTTTTAAGTGTAATGGAGATATTAATGTAAATAGGTGCTCCTATTTTTTTCTTTTTTGATGTTCATCGTGCATACAGCTGCAGTAATCACAGATGGGTTTTCTGCCATCAGGCGGGTCCTCGGTCGGCCGAATTCCAAAGTCTAGGTCCGGTGTCGCATTCTTTCCTGACGTCAGTGCGACAGGGGTATATAAGACACAGCAGACACCATATTCTTCAGTCTTTTTTGCCGCGCGGTGCCCGAAGCAGAAGCAGTTCGCAAGTGCCGGTCGGCCAGCTCCTGAATTTACGAAAAATTGGAAACCGAAGTCTTCTTTAAAGCTAAGTACCCCGTTGGGGAAACTTTTCTTGCCTCAGACCGATGTCAGAAAAAGTTAACAATTGTATTTCTTGTGGGAAGCAAATACCGCATAAGGATTTCCACTCCCTCTGCATACCTTGTTTAGGCCCAGACCACTACGTCTCGGGCTGTCGCTTTTGTGCTACTTTCAATAAACGCACTATTAAGCGTCGGGCGGAGTTCGCCCAACACCTCTTTGGTAAAGCTTTTGATTATAAAATGTCATCGGAGACTCCGACTACCGTTTTGTCCAAAAAAACGCAAGGACAAGGACCGACACCATGCCAAAACCGGTTACACGTGGTCCGGTTCTCAGTGAGACGCCTATGCAGTCCCTGACTACCGACGACACTTCTTTGGGGGTGTCTTCTGTAACCGAGACCGCAGGTACCTCGGCCCATACCCAGACTACAACCACCAAAGCCACTGTGAGCATTGAGCCTCCTAATGTAGACAGTTCCACTTCCACCCATGGTGTCTTTAGACCCTTATCTTCCCTTAACCTTTAAGGCCTTTACTAAGTCCAAATCAGCCAGGCATCCCAAGAGGCCTGTTGCACAGTGCCCATCTTCAGGCCCCATGCCTAACAAACAGATGCTTAAAATGGCTGAGGATTTAATTACTCTTATCAGGGGTTCCCAACCCCCTCCAGACAAGAGACCCAGAGTGGAGGAAGATTCTCCCTCTTCTGATCAAGGATCCATTTTTTCAGAACATTCTGATGTAGAGGAACACTTTTACTCCCCTTTTGAAGATTCTGATGCGGAGCAGTCCATTCCTTCTGTATCTCATCCAGAGGATTTTTCTTTTGGGGAAACCTTGCACACATCCATAGACAGCTACATTATTATTTGGACAGAACAAAGCCCTTCAGGAAATCAGAACAACTTTTTGTGTCCTATGCTGTAGGAGCTCAAGGGAAGCCAGTTACCAAACAGACAATTTCAAAATGGATAGGCTACTGCATACGGTTTTGTTACTCCTATCATGGAAAACCTGTCCCTACAGGCATCAGATCCCACTCCACCAGGGCCACAGCTACCTCTACAGCCTTCCTCAGAGGAGTTCCTACCAAAGATATTTTGGAGGCAGCCACTTGGAGTTCTGTGCATACCTTCACAAAACACTACCACCTGCCTTTATATTCCAAACCTAGAGCAGGCTTTGCCACTGCTGTGTTGCAGGGCATTCTGGCTCATCCCAGTTCCACCTAGTGCCTACCACCCTGTGCTTAGCTTTGGGATTCTACCCATCTGTGATTACTGCAGCTGTATGCACGATGAACATAGTACAGTTTTGTACCTACCATAAATGTAGATGTTCGAGTGCTAATACAGCTGCAGTACAGTTTTCCCTCCTTCCTTCCCCTCTTGGTAAAGGACTAATGGCTAACACCTCCTCATACAACCTAATTTGGGTTATCCTTCTATGGTGTATTTGCTTGCAACTACTGATTTATGATTTTATTGCAATGCTTGAATATATATATATATATATATATATATATATATATATATAATTTATGTATTGCCTTCCTTCTGGGGGCACCTGACATCTGGGGCAAGAAAGACTGAAGAATATGGCATTGGCTGTGTCTTATATACCCCTGTCGCACTGACATCAGAAAAGAATGCGACGACAACCAACGCCGGACCTAGACTTTGGAATTCGGCCGACCGAGCACCCGCCTGACGGCAGAAAACCCATCTGTGATTACTGCAGCTGTATTAGCACTCGAACATCTACATTTATGGTAGGTACAAAACTGTACTTTTTCTTTCTCCCTGTTCTGTTTTAAGAAATGTAGGCACTGCAGTTAAAAAAAAAAAGATCTGGTTGATGACAAAAGAAAATGTAGTGTGCTTTTTCTCATTCTTGCATAGGGGAATAACTGGGTTAAGGCCATTAGTTTTATCAAGTAACATATTTTAAGAGAAAGCAACTAAATGAAAAAGAATATTGAATATTATAATGCTTTTTTTCTAGTAAACAGTTTTGTGTCTTGTTCTCATGTCTCTAGTAGGGAATCTGATAAAGAGAAATGGCTTGGAGAAAATGTTTTCTGAAAACATTTAAGTGACCCCAGCTGAGAGAGCTATAAACATAAAACAAAACAGACAGCACTTAATAGAACCACAGGCTATACCATGCATCTTAGCATGAATAACCTTTCTTTTAGGCTATCTCAAGTCTGTGTGTGGCTGCCAGTCTGGAACATTTGTTCCTATTATGAGGATAAAACTTCAATATATGAAGATGTATATAGTTTTGTGTGTTATTGTTAAGTTAATGGGTTTTGGGGGATTGGGGGTGGGTGAGTATTTTTGTTTGAGGGTTTTGAATAAAACAAAAAAATATGACATAGGCTCAAATGGAGATAACAAGAAACAACTGTATTAAAGATTCACCTGCCAAACAGTACATGCATATAACACAAAAGCTGTGACTAGACATTTAACAGAAAAACTGCTATACATAAATGGTGGGAATAATACTCTGTCAAGAATATGACACTTTCTATAATGTCTTTAGATGTTATTAGTCTCACAGATAAATACAAAAAAGAATAGTGAACTATATTAAAATGTAGAGTGCAAATAGCTATGCTTCAGGAGGCACTCTTGGAAAGAACTGAAAATATGAATTTGATAAAGAAAGGTTTTATCTTGGAAGGTCTTCTCCCTGCCTCTGCTTCTTCTTCTTCTGTATCTATGTCAGTGGCTCAAATGTCGTCAAAAAGCACCAGTGACAAGGATTTTGAGAAACCCATAGAAAAGGACAAGTCCAGGAAGTGGTATCCTGATACACCTTCTGTTCCTTGGGAGAACCACCCTCCAAAAGTCACCCGACTTCTCCTGCTCCATCCCCTCAGCTCCGATTTCCATGTTTTTCACCAGAGACAACCAGCCCTCTCCCAAATTCTCCTCTGTTGGCATCGCCCAGGCACCACTCCAGGCCAAGGTTGACAGCTTCTTCTGCCAGGTCCTCCCAGAGCCTCTCAGAGTTTGAGGTAGACAGGCTGATGAGGGATTTTTGAAGGCACAGATTCAGTTGGGAGTTTTGCCAGCTCTGTCTTCCTCTGGAGCCATGAGGGCATAGTCTACCTTTATGCCTATTTCTCCTTGTATGCTCCATCTTTCTGCTTCAGAACCCTCTGGTCCGACGATCCCGAGTTTTGAACATTGGCATCGATAGGTACCTGTACTTTGGTGCCAGCCGTCACATTTTAGTTCGGCCCCAGTTTCATTTGGCCTGACAGACTCCAGGAGCCATAGCTTTGGTGTTAGAACTGACATGTTGGCTTCAGCTGCCTGGCTTTTAGAGGTTTCCCTTCACCTCTCTGCCTCAGCTCTTGCCAGTTTGTCTCCAATTCCACCTTCAGCATTGGGAGTGGCTGGCACTCCTCTGGCTTTGATGTCAGTGGCTTCAGCTCCGATGGTATTGCCCTCAGAGTCTTGTTCACCCTTGGCCTTTGAAGTACTGGAGAGGGTTCTCTCGGCCCTCACAAGAGCCTCAACTCTCCCTCCCTCAGATCCAACCACTATCCCTCCTGAGTTGGCCATGCAGGATCCCTCTCTCCTGTTTCCTTCAGGACAGTCTGTTCCAAGAAGTTTTTAGGTGGCTTCTCATCAGAAGCACCCAGAGTCTTCCGACACCTCACCTGAGCATCTCCCTGAGGAAGTGCACAGGAACACATGTTCAAACAGAGGCGCTTGGATTCTCCACCAGAATCCCTGACAGAAGACATGGACTTGGATGAAGAGGAGGGTTCCCCCAGATCCCCACCTGAGGATGTGTCTTTTGGAGACATTATAGAAATTCTTTGACAAAAAGGTGGGTGGTCATCCCACAAACCCAACTCTGATGAGTCTGTGTTCCTGGAAGCATTTGGGACAGGTCCATTTACATCCTCGGCTCCCCCACCTCAGAATGCCCTGATTGACTTAATATCCTGCAGGGCTTGGTGGAAGGAACCAGATATGGTGGAGCCCATTCCTAAGTGTCCTATTGAGGTACTTAGTGCCCTCTCCCTGGAGAGGTCCCACTGAACAAAGGTTGTCCCTGTCAATACAATGGTGGTTGCAGCAGCCATGAAGAAAGAGCTGGTCCAGGAGAGCTCTTTGGTTCATCCTCCTGACAGGGTGTCAAGGGCGATGGACAGGTTCTGTAAGTGGGTCTACTATTCAGCGACCTTTTCTCTGCGTGCACTGAACTATGTGGCACACATGATCAGACTTCAGAGACACCTCGTTAAGGAGCTCTCTGCTTGTACCCCGGGTCCCATTTCTAAAGAGGACAAGAAGATCTTTTCCTCCAGAATGGCCTCCCTCCGTTCTATCTCTAATATGTCCATGAAGCTACTTTCACATGTGGCAGAAGGCCCCCTCAAGGGCAGCTAGTTCAGGGATTGCTATTATGTGGCACACCTGGATGTGGCTGTGTGAATTCTCAGAAGCCTTCACGGCATCCTTCATCAATGCACCCTTTGACAGATCATCTTTCTTTGGTCCCACGGATAGAGACACTCTCTCCCAGAGCAAGAAGGATGGAAAGACCTTGGGTGCTGTCAGAATATGCTTTTCTACCCCACAACGATCCAACTCCAAGAATCAGTGTGGTGGTAAGAAACCTCAAGGTGTTTTCCAGGACTCGCAGAGAGACTTTTCCTCCAGAGGTAGAGGGGAAATCATTCTAATGGTAGGCCCTCCCCCCGCTATGGGGGGGATCCAAGAAATCAGGGGTCTCAAGATATGTTCTCAGACAGGCCCTTTCAGAAATCCTGAAGGATTGCCTGATTGCTGTACTCTTCAGGTGGTCAGAGGATGTATTTCCTTATACCCAACAGCCTAGGAAGCCATCACTGCTAATCACCGGGTGTTGAAAATAATATTCAGAGGTTACACCATTCCATTCTTCAAAACCCCAAGTCTGAGTCAAAACCTCCCTGATGTGCGACCCAATCAAAGGGAGGCGGCAGCCCTGGAAATCACAAAGCTGCTGGCAAAAAGAGTCATCCAAACCATCCCCCAAGACCAGTTTGGATTGGGCATCTATTCAAGATTTGTTTTGGTGTCAAAGAAGACGGGGGTCTTCGGATCAGTTCTGGATCTTACTACCCTAAACACGTCTGTTGCCAAAAATAAATTCCAGATGGTCACAATACAGTCCATTCTGCCCTTTCTGCAGCAGGATCATTGGATGTGCTCAGTAGACCTTCAGGAGCCAATCACTTCCAGTTCAGGGTACACCCCTTTGGAATCACCACATCCCAAGGGTATTTGCCAAAGTGATGGGAGTAGTTGCAGCTCTCCTGAAACTGCTTGGATTCCTTGTGTTTCCTAATTTAGATGATTGGCTCCTCACTGCTCCCACTAAGCATCAAACTTCTTCAGGCCAGGGATTGTCTCCTTCACCTAGCCTCAACCTTGGGCATAGCTATCATTCTTTCAAAGTCCAAAATGGATCCGGTTCAGATCATCGACTTCATTGGAGCTCCACTGGACAAGGTACAATGTATGGCCTTCCTTCCTCCAGACAGGATTCAGCCCCTGCAGCTACTTGTAATTCAGATCCTTTCTGACCATCCTCCCCCCACTTTTCTCATCCTCAGAGCATTGGGACCAATGGTGGCTACTTTAACTCTTCAGCCAATGGCCTGTCTTCACACATGGGTACTTCAGTGGACTCTAGCGATCCAGTGGTCCTTCCTTGAACTGGCCATGGACTACCACATACAATTATCTCAAGTCTGCAACAAGTCAATCCTATGGTGGCTTCAATCTCAGAATCTTTATTTAGGACGTCCATTCATTCCACCCTCGTCCAAAGGTCACAATGACCACAGATGCTTCCCAACTCTGGTTAGGGAGACATTGGGTGGGTCAGACAGTCCAAGGCACCTGGTTGTCCCTGGAGACCAATTTGCATATAAATGTCCTGGAGATGGCAGCGGTCCTTCTAGCGTGCAAGCTCTTCATGCCTGTCTTCCCACAGGGACAATTGCCATCCAGATCAGGGAGGAACCAAGTCTTATCCCCTATGTCTGGAAGCCATGAGATTGTGGGAATGGGTGATCTCTTCCCAACAGCTTTCTAGTGGCAATGCACATTCCGTGGAAGTCAAACATTCTGGTTGACAAGCTCAGCAGAACCATTCTGATACCTCACGGGTGGTCTCTGAACCCATCAGTGGCAGACATGATCTTCCAGAAATGGGTCAACCTTGCTGTGATCTCATCACCTCTCCTTTCAACACCAAGTGCAGCAAGTATTTTGCCCTGATCCCCCCCCTCTGGGGGAGTCCCTAAGAGATGCTGTGATCCATACTTGGCCCCCCCAGGTCTTCTTTATGCCTACCCTCCTCTTCCCCTGATACCCACATTCCTCCAGAAAACTCAGAGGTTGAAGTGCAAAACCATCTTCATTGCCCCGTTCTGGCCTTGACAAGTTTGGTTCCCCTTCCTGTGGTCTCACCTTGTATGTCCTCCTTGGACTCTCGATCCCATTCCTGACATTCTTTCCCATCCTTTGGGCTAATCATATCCAGATGTTTTAAGCCTGAAGCTAGCCACTTTGCTGCTCCACTTTCTTTGATGGCTAGAACTCCCGGACTATTCTCTCATGTTCAGAAATTTTGATTGCAGCTCATAAGGCCTCTACCAGAAAATTTTACTCTAGCAAATGGAAGGGATTTTCCATCTGGGTGCAGCAGCATCAGTTAGACCCTTTCATGGCTCCTCTTCCTACTATTCTGGACTTCTTAGCTCACATTTTTAACAGTGGAGCTAGTTTTTCTACAGTCAAGGTACAGTTAGCAGCCATCTCAAATTTCCATATTGGTGAAGATTCTACATCTTTAGCATTGCAAAAAATATGTAACACATTTTTAAGGGGCACTTTTCTATTTTGGCCTCCGGTCAAGGATCCTACACCTCCTTGGCACCTCACTTTGGTATTACAAGCCCTAGTTTCTGCTTCTTTTGAACCAGCTGCCATGGTTGATTTACAATTTTTGGCTTGGAAGATGTCCTTCTTATGGCTATCACCTCTGCTAAAGGGGGTCTCTGAACTTCAAGCCTTGTCCATTAAACCTCCTTATCTTATCTTCCACAAGGACAGATGACTCTTCCCACTAATCCTTCCTTTATGCCCAAGGTTGCTTCAGAGGCTAGCATTAACCAAGTCATTAATCTCCCTGTCTTTTTTCCTAATTTCCAAAACAAGGGAGAGTACAAACTTCATCTTCTTGATGTACACAGACAGCTGTTACTTTACTTGGATAGGACAAAAAACATAAGAAAATCAGACCAACTTTTTGTCTTCCTTGCTTACTCTAGATTAGGAAGCCGAATCACTAAAGTGACTTTAGCTAATTGGGTTTCAAGGTGTATTGCATTGGCATATTCAGATAAAAGAATTCCTTGTACCAACTCAAATCAAGGCCCATTCCATTAGGTTTGTGTCCACCTCTGCAGCTTTTTGGTCCAGCGTTCCAACTGATTACATTTGTTCCGCAGCTACTTGGTCTTCCTCTCATATCTTTATATTCTGTTACAAATTGGATGTCTGTTCCAGGGGCAGGGCCTCCTTCGGCTCTGCCATGCTCCAGAATATCCTTCCATGAGGGCCACCCAGTGATTATGTAGCTTGGGACTCTGTCCCACAGGTTGAAGACTAAATGAAGACAACAACGCCAGATAAAGAAGTTATGTTTTTAGCATAACGTTCCATCTGAGTTGTTGCTTCATTTGTCTTCAACCTTTCCTCCCCTTTTTCCCCCCTTCCTCAGGTCCTGAGAGGACTTGACAGAGGAACATTCAGGATGTTCTTTGTGTTTCACTGTTGCAGTCATTACATTTGGGTAATCCTGCTGGCAGGTTGCCCTCAGTCGGCCTGAATTCCAAAGTCTTGGGTCCTGCGTCAGCTGCTTTCGCTTCTTCCCTGACGTCAGGTCGTCAGGGGAATAAAAGAAGCAGCCGACACCATTTTCTTCAGTCTTTCTTGCCGCACGGTGCCCGAAGCAGAAGCAGTTCGCAAGTGCCAGTCGGCTGACTCCTGAGATTTTCGTGTTCGAGTTTCAGACCCGAAGTATTCAATAAAGCTAAGTACCCCGTTGGGGAAACTTTTTTCTTGCTCCCGACCGATGTTAGAAAAAGTTAATAATTGTATTTCTTGTGGAAAGCAAATACCTCATAAGGATTTTCATTCTTACTGTATTCCTTGCCTAGGCCCTGATCACATTATTTCTGGTTGTCGGTTTTGTGCTAGATTTAACCAACGCACTATTAAGCGTCGGTATGATTTTGCTTTAAACTATTTTGGACGCCAGTTTAATTATCCAGAAATGTCATCGGATAGCCATCCGACTACCGGAGTTCACAAAAAATGCAAAGAAAAGGAGAGAGATAAACAACCGAGGTCCAAAACCGGCGACAAAGCTTCTCCTAAGCCACTCGCCGGTTCTCAGTGAGGCGCTTTTGCAGCCCCTGACACCCACTACTTTGGAGTCACAGGCCACTACCGACTCCCATGTGGAGTCGGCTATGCCACTGGAAACTCAAGGTATTGGAGCCTCGGACACTATTCCCTCAGATGGGTTCGGAGCCGCTGAGCAGGCACCGGCTTCTGAGGGTGTATTCAGACCTAAACATCTTGACATTAAACCGACTTCAGCTTCAAAGGAAAAGACTAAAGCACCTTCTAAAGCAAAGAAGCAAACTCAAGAGCCACGTGGACAGGCCTCTATGCCCAAAAAACAGATGCTCAAAATGGTCGAAGACTTGATTACCTTGATCAGGGGTTCCCATCCCCCTCCTGATAAGAGGCCTAGGCAAGAGACTGACTGAATCTTCAGATCAGGTTTCTATTTCTTCTGATTCCTCTTCTGCTCAGGAATATTCTCTTCCCCCCTATGAGGGTTCTGATGCTGAAGAATCTATACCTTCAGCTTCTCCTCCAGAGGACTATTCTTTTGGGGAAACCTTACATACCACGAGGGAGCATTTCCACTGGGAGAGCCAAGATTTTTCAGAATCTAAAAAGAGGCTCAGGGAATTTCCTTTTACTACCTCAACACACGCCTCTAGCCATCCCTCCTGTTAGACATTGTAGATGATGTGTTTTCGGAGTCTAGTCTTACCCCTGACTCCATACCTCCAGCTCCTGTTAAGCCTGACAGATATTACAGGGTTCCTGAATCTCATAAATTCCTTTTTAAAAACCCTTCTGCAGACCCAGAAACTATTTCACAGGGTCCCAAAGGAGTTAAGGCTTCCGCTGCAAAAAACCCTACCCCCTCTGACAGGGATTCTAGGGCGCTGGATAGATGGAGAAAAAAGGTTTACACATCTGCTACTTGGCTATAAGGGCCTTAAACTGTCAGTTTCATATGCTCAAATATCAACAACATGTCATGGCATTGCTTAAACAGAAAATGTTGTTAAACTCTGAATGTGCAGAAAACAAGGAAATGCAGGATTTATTGCATGCAGCTGAACAAGTTGGAAAGCATACTTTGCAATGTGGTTTTGATTCTTTGGTGGCCTCCTGCAGGGCTGCAGTTACGGGTTCTGTAATTAGGAGGCATGCTTGGTTAAAGGAACAAAATCTGCCTGATCATGTCAAAGTTAAATTATTAGATGCACCTTTACAGCATGATACTTTGTTTGGTGTTAAGGCAGAAGAGGTGTTAAAGAAAATGGAGGACAAAGCTAAATCTATGCAAACTGTCAAAGATTTTTTACAAGTACAGCCACCTAGGTTTAGTAGACACTGGCCTACAAAGAATTGGTCCTTTCCTGTGTCAGACAGACCTCAAAGGGGCAGATCCAGATGCCCTAGAGGCAGATCCCAGGCACAAGGTTCATACAGGTCAAAGCAATGGGGGGCTTCTACCTCCAAAGTTGGAGAAGACAAATCACAACCTTATAGGAAACAGTCCCAATGACTTCCCCCTGCCTGCACCAAGCACTTATCTCCTGACAGCACCCTTACGGGGAAAATTAGCACTTTTTTCTCAAAATTGGCACATTATAACCCAGGACAAGTGGGTTCTAAATATAGCATCACAAGGCTACAAGTTCCATTTCCATACCCTGCCAAAGGCAAACGGCTGGCCAGATCTGCAAAAAAATCAATGGGCAGAGGCACAAAAACAAGTCTCATTCCTCATGGACATGGGGCCCATTCAACAAGTACCAGAGCAAGAGCAGGGACAAGGATTTTACTCAAGACTGTTCTTGGTACCCAGAAAGGACAAGGCCTGGAGACCAATACTGGACCTATCTATTCTGAACACATTCTTGGATATACCAAAATTGAAAATGTTGACTTTGCAGCAGCTTCTGCCCATGCTGGGCAAGAATGCTTGGCTTGTGACTTTAGACTTAAAAGAGGCATACCTGCATGTCCCCATCAGACAATCATGCAGAAGATACCTCAGATTCAAGGTTGGCTCAATGCATTACCAATTCTCTGCACTGCCCTTTGGCTTATCTACTGCACCCAGGGTATTTACAAAGTGCCTGGCACCAGTAATTGCATTCTGCAGACAAAGAGGAATACAAATATATCCTTACTTGGATGACTGTCTAATTCAAGCAGAGAACAAGGACATTCTTCTACAGCATCTGGCATTTGTGAAAAGACTTCTAACATGCCTAGGGTACACAGTCAATGAAAAGAAGTCAAAACTAGTACCCTCTCAAGAGATAATATTCCTGGGTGCAAGCTTAAATACAGCTGCCCAGATGGCTTATCTCTCGCCAGACAAACAAAGGCAACTGACTACCTAATGTTGGCAACAAAAGCCCAGTTATCTGCAAGAAAAATTCTGCAGGCTTTGGGCTTCATGGCATCCTGCATCCTACTAATTCCACATGCAAGACTGCATATGAGGAAACTTCAATGGTACCTAAAAAGCATTTGGGCTCAACATTGCCACAGCCTGGAAACAATGAATGTTAAGTTGTCAATCTCGCCTTCATTCTTGCTGGATGGGTTCGGAGCCGATCCTCGGCTCCGACTCGGCACTTGCTTTAGCTTGAGAACTCCTTTTACCAGCTCGAGGCAACCCTATATCCCATGATGCAAGGCGGAACTACCTCAGATCTCGTTTGCCGCTTTGCGAAGAGGTCTCCTTTTTTGCCAGCTGAGGTAAGTGAGTTTCAAACAGCTTTAGTCAGGGTTATCTCCCCTTTTTTTTCCTATTTCTTAGTGTTTAGTGTCACATTTAACCACCCTATTCCCCTTTTAGAAAAATTTTATACTTTATAAAAAGTTTTAAAAATTTTCAGTTAGGCCTAGGCCTTCCTTATTAATCCCTATCTGTGTGTCTGTGTTTGGGGATTAATTTGTGTGACTGTTTTTGTGTGTGTGTGTCTGTGTGAGTATTTATTACTCTTTTCTCATTAGACTATGTCTAAAGAGGTAAAGGTCTCGGGCTTCAAGAAGTGTGACTCGTGCTGTCAGAAAATGTCTCTGACAGACGGTCACACTTCTTGTGTTTACTGCCTGGGGCCTTTACACCTGCAGGACTCCTGTGCTTTGTGTCACTCTTTTAGCCAGCAAGTCCTGCAGGAAAGGAGGAACAAGCTAATCCTCCGTGGCTTGCTAAAGCCGGAAGGTTCATCCACTAAAACTGGGTCCAGTAAGCCTTCCAAGCCATCCAGGGGTCAGGCTACAGCTTCCAAGCCTCCCCCGGTGGCTCCGACTCCTTCGGAGTCGAGATCGGCTCCGGCCGGAGACGATCTTTCTCCTTCTAAGCTAGGGTCGGTTCCGATCGGTTCCGACACTCGATCTGCTGTTGCCTTGTCGGCTCCGGCTGGAGCCGACGCAGTATCCAGTATCGGAGCCGAGAAGCCTTCGGCTCCATCTGGAACCCATAGGACGTCGGCTCCGATGACTTCCTCCAAGAAGAGATCTCGGTCCCCGTCTTTGGAATCGATCCACTCGGCTCCGGGGTCTCCTCTTTTGTCGGAGCGGAGTCATCAGAGCCGATCTTCAAGATCTTCCAGGCTGTCTGACCACGATTTAGAGAGGGTGGTAAGCAGGCTGTTAAAGTCACAGGCACTGGCCCAAATGCTCCATAGCCCATCTCAGCAGACTTCGGCTATTGCTTCACCCCTTGAACTTCCTCCTCCGACTCCCCACCAGAGTTCGGAGCCGGAGCTTCTCGGGACAGCGACTGTTTCGGCTACGGAGCCGATACATCCTTCTGCTCCGTCGTCTTCGGCTCCGATCTCCTCCTTGAGACCTTCCTTGGAGGGATCCGGTCGTCGAGTTTCCCTGGTCGGCTCCGAGGGGGCAAGTGGCATCAGACCCTTGTCCGACCCCGCTCTCCATCTCAGGGCTTCGGCTTTGGTAAGCTCGGCACCGACATCGGCCTCGGAGCCTTCCCTCTCAGTGGAGCCGGGAATTCCTGTTTCCTCGGAACGGGGATATTCCGGTCTCCCGGGGAGGGGAGCCTTTGAGGTGATGAGGAGTGTCCTGGCTCCTGAGCCAGGTCAACGGTCCATCCCTCTAGCTCCTCCCTCTTCGGTGCCTGTAGACACCTCTTGCCAGCCTCTTGCTCTCAGGCCCAGGGATCCATCGCCCCAGGTTTCCCCATTGGGAATTTCCTCCTCTTCCAAGTTTCTCCTGATCCTGCAGGTGAACCCCTCGGAAGAGGACGTAAGAGGAAACACACAGACTCCCTGAGTCTACTACATCTGATACCGACTTAGATGAGTCGGAGGGTTCCCCACGATCCCCCTCTGAGGATGTCTCCTTTTCAGACATCCTTGAGCTCCTCAAACAGAGGGGGAATTGGCCATCCATTGATCCCTCCGAGGATGAGTCGGTATACCTGGAGGCTTTTGGATCCCGACCCTCCACCTCCTGGGTGTCTCCGTCTTTCGACCCACTTATGCAGGTAGTGGCTTGAAAGGCGTGGGCAGCTCCAGATTCTGTGGAACCTGTCCCCAGGAGGCCATCCAAGTTTATTACAGCCCCTACGGACAAACAGTTTCTTTCTAAGGCGTCTCTGTGGATGCTATGGTGGTGGCGGCCACTAAGAAGGAACTTATGGATCCTTCAGTACCTGTCCATCCTCCTAACAAGGATTCTAGGACCATGGATAGGTATGGAAAGCGGATGTTTTCTTCAGCGACCTTTGCTATGCGTTCGCTGAACTACCTTTGTCACTTCACCAGGCTTCAAAGAGATATTCTCAAGGAACTAGGTGAAGTGGTCCAGGATCCTTCTGCTGCTGGGGCTCAAGAAAAGATTGCCTCACAGCTAGCAATCCTGAATTCCTTATCCAACTCCTCCATGCGGCTCATATCCTATGCGGCCGATGGAGCGAGCAGGCCGCAGGCAGAGGAGTGGCTCTTAGACGTCAAGCCTGGATGCGGCTTTGTAATTTTGGACCCTTTAAGTCGTCCTTCACCAATACCCCTTTGATGGTTCGGCTTTGTTGGACCTCAGGTGAAGGATACCTTGACCAGGAGTGAGCAGGACGGTAAAACTCTTTCTGCCGTTGGAGTCCATTTTCCACCCCTTCTAGACCATATCCCAAGGGTCAGAAGGAGGGAAGATGTGGTTCCATAAAGCCCAAGGAGCTACACGGACACACATGGTCAGTTTACCTCCAGAGGCAGAGGGGTAACAATAATACGCCGCCCTAGAGGCAGGGGGTCCTCAGAACCAGGGCAACAGGGAGTCTCTTCCTGAGAAGCCCTTTCAGCACCCTGAGGTGTTGCCCGACTGTCCACCCTTGGAGGCAGTCGGGGGAAGGATTTCGCTGTACCCAGTAGCCTGGCATTCCCTTTCACAAGATATGTGGGTACAGTCGATCATATCCGAGGGTTACAAAATCCCCTTTGAAAGGTATCCCGTACCTCAACAATCCCTTCCAGACATCTCACCCGGTCAAAGGGATTTGGCAGAACAGGAGGTTTCAAAGCTCCTAGGAAAAAGAGCCGTCCAGACTGTTCCGCAGACCAAGTAGGATCCGCGTCTACTCGAGATTCTTTTGGTCCCCAAAAGGACGGGAGATTGGAGACCAATATTAGACCTGAGCAGTCTAAACAGATTTGTCAAGAAGGCAAGATTCCGGATGGTCACGCTTCAGTCCATTCTGCCCTTTCTGGGCAAGGACAACTGGATGTGCTCTATAGACCTTCAGGACGCGTACTATCACATAAAGATTCACAGGCACTCCAGAAGGTTTCTCCGCTTCGCTAGGGACCAGTCATTACCAATTCAGAGCCCTGCCCTTTGGCCTCACTTCAGCCCCCAGAGTGTTTACCAAATGCATGGCAGTGGTCACAGCTCATCTGAGACGTCAAGGATTCCAGGTGTTTCCTTATTTAGATGACTGGCTCCTCTCCGCCACCACCAGGTGTCAGCTTCTTCAGACCAGAGACTACACTCTGCAGCTTTGCAGGAGTTTGGGAATTTCAGTGAATTTCGAAAAATCTTCTCTGCCTTGCCAATCTATCACCTTTATAGGCGCAGAATTAAACACCGTCAAAATGTTAGCCAGACTAACAGATCAAAGAATTCTGGACATCCAAAAATTTGTTCGGATTCTATTGCAGAGCAGCAAGGTCAAAGCCAGATTGATACTAAAGGTTCTAGGTCTTATGGCTGCGGCCATTGTTCTTCTACCACTGGCTCGCTTCCACATGCATCTTCTGCAGTGGATGTTATTCACTCAGTGGTCGTTCCACAGTCTTCCGATGAGGCACGAAATCTTAGTCACACAATCGTGCAGAACTCATCTGAACTGGTGGATATCTTCCCCTCTTCTTCATCAGGGCCGACCTTTTGTTCCCCCTCCTCCAGTTGCCACAGTTACTACGGATGCCTCTCTGATCGGGTGGGGGGGGCATTATCAGGGCAGGATGGTCCACAGGACGTGGCAACCCATAGAATACCATCTGCACATAAATGTCCTGGAGATGAGAGCGGTGCTTTTAACGTTGCAAGCCCTCAACGACTTTCTTCCCACTGGGACTATTGCAGTACAAACAGACAACATGTCCGTGGTCTGGTACATCAACAAGCAGGGCGGGACCAGGTCCTATCCGTTGTGTCGAGAAGCTCTCAGACTTTGGCAATGGGCAATCTCCTCTCATCGGTTTCTGATAGCAACGCACATCCCCGGCAGGTCCAACCTCTTGGCGGACAGGCTGAGCAGATCCATTCTCATGCCTCACGAGTGGTCTCTCAATCAATCTGTAGTGGATCAGATTTTTCTGAAGTGGGGCACACCTTGTTGAGATCTTTTTGCTACACCCCAAAACAACAAGTGCCCCAATTTTTTCACCCTCTTTCCCCTACCAGGCCAACCCCTGAGAGACTCTCTAACCCAGGATTGGCCCCGGGGACTTCTGTACGCTTTTCCTCCCTTTCCCTTGATTCCACAAGTCATTCAGAAAGCCACCATTTTGAGGGCCAAGTTGATTCTCATTGCCCCTTACTGGCCTCGACAAATTTGGTTTCCGTCTCTGCATCGTCACCTCCTGGTGCAGCCCTGGCATCTGGACCCAGTTCCGGATCTCTTGATCCACCAGTCGGGTCAACAGCACCGGGCCATTCATTTTCTCAACCTCACTGCTTGGTTGCTCCACTTCCTTCCCTAGCCAGGCTTCCGATGATCTCTGATTCAGTCAGAGACATCTTAGTGTCTTCTTTAAAGTCGTCCACCAGAACTGTTTATGCTAGCAAGTGGCGACGTTTTTCTATTTGGGCAAATTCCAGGAATATTGATCCCTTTACTGCTCCTGTGCATTCTGTTTTAGATTTCCTGGCTGAGGTTTTCAGTCAGGATCTTCTTCATCTACAGTTAAAGTTCAACTGGCTGCTATTTCCAAGTATCATGTTGGCTTGCATGATAATAACATTATGTCTCATAGATTATGCAAGGCCTTTCTGAGAGGAGTTTTTCTCCTAAAGCCGCCGATAAAGCATCCTCCTCCGCAATGGGATCTAAATTTAATGTTGGCATCCTTGATGTTACCTCCCTTCGAACCATCTGCTTCATGTTCTTTGAAGTTATTGACCTGGAAAACTATATTTTTACTGGCTGTCACTTCAGCAAGAAGGGTTTCCAAGATTCAAGCTCTCTGCATCCATTCCTCTTACTTGGTTTTTCATAAGGACAGGGTATCCTTAAGAACGAACCCGTCCTTTCTCCCCAAAGTTGTGTCTCAAACCAATATTAATCAATCCATAGATCTACCAGTCTTTTTCCCAAACTATTCTGACAGAGCTGAACAAAAGCTTCATTTTTTGGATGTCCATCGTCAGCTCAGGTACTATTTGCATAGAACGAAACAATTCAGGAAATCGGACCAATTATTTGTCTCCTATGCAGAAAACAGGATAGGTCTCCCAGTGTCTAAAGTGACCTTATCCAGATGGTTGTCTTCCACCATTTCCTATGTGTACTCTCTCAGAGGCAAGCAACTACCTTCTAAACCGAAAGCACACTCAACCACTTCTGCAGCCTTTCAGGATAGACTACCCATTGATACCATTTGTGCAGCAGCTACTTGGGCCACTCCTCATACCTTTGTCTCTCATTACAAGTTAGACTTGGCCTCCAGAGACAGGGCCAGTTTTGGTTCCACAGTTCTCAAGAGTCTGTTCCATTGAGCCACCCGGGATACAGGTGCTAGGACGGTCCCATCCAGCAAGAATGAAGGCGAGATTGACAACTTAACATTTAGAAGTTATGTACCTACCATAACGTTCCATGTTAGTTGTCTTCTCGCCTTCTTTCTTGCCCTCCCTCCTTCCCCCTGGCCTGGACAGATCTTGAAGAGTTCCTATCAGGTTGTTTCCTCCTGAGCCTTCATTAGAGGACTCTTTCTTATGAACTTGGGTTTCCTAAATATGTTAGGTTAGTCCTTAGCAGGGTAGGTTAGCTACCAAATGAGATCTGAGGTAGTTCCGCCTTGCATCATGGGATATAGGGTTGCCTCGAGCTGGTAAAAGGAGTTCTCAAGCTAAAGCAAGTGCCGAGTCGGAGCCGAGGATCGGCTCCGAACCCATCCAGCAAGAAAGAAGGCGAGAGAAGACAACTAACATGGAACGTTATGGTAGGTACATAACTTCTAATTACTCTCATTCCATGCCTGCAACAGGAGTTTGGATGGTGGGCGAAGTCTTATCACCAGAACAAGGGACAGCCATTCACATTACCCCCAGCCAGGCAGACACTAACGACGGCTGCATCAGATTATGCCTGGGGGGCCCACATGGCAGGAAGATGCATTCAGGGCACATGGTCCTTAAACCAAATGCATCTACATATCAATCAAAAAGAGATGCTAGCTGTTCAAAATGCCCTGACAGCCTTCAAGGACCTACTTCATCCGGGACAGCTACTGATAAAGACAGACAACACCACAGTCATGTGGTATATAAACAAGCAGGGGGCACACATTCTTACCCCCTTTGCAGACTAACCATGACTTTGCGGGACACAGCATTGACTTACCAAGTACATCTGCAGGCACAATTTCTACCAGGGAAAAAAAAACACTCTGGCAGACAAACTAAGCAGAAACCTCATGGATCCCCACGAATGGCAGCTGGATCCAGAAGTCTTCAGCATGATAAGAAGGAAATGGGGATGCCCGGACATAGATCTATTTGCCTCCCCTCACAACTACCAACTAAAAAGATTTTGCACAAGGACTTATCACAGACAAGCATGGAAAGTGGGCACCCTATCTTTCAGCTAGAAAAACCTATCAGTATATGCCTTTCCTCCACTGCCTCTCCTCCCCAAGGTACTCCTAAAGGTCAGACAGGAGAAGCCAAAGATGATACTGATTGCCCCAGACTGGCCCCACTAGTACTGGTATCCAATCCTAAAGAACTTGTCTCAATGCCTAGCTTGGACCTTACCTCAAATACCTCATCTACTGGCCCAGCAAAACAATCAGATCATGCACAGCCAACTCAATACTTTAAACCTGGCAGCATGGCAGATACTGTAGTCATGCAAAACACACCACTCAGTAAAGCTGTGATGGATGTCATTTTGGAAGTCAGAAGGCCTAGTACTAGGTGGCCAAGGATGAACACAGGATAGCAGCAGATTTCTTCAGCTCCACCAACATAACTACATTAACAGGAAATTATTACTTCATAATTCAACTAATGGAATAATTTTCTTTCTAATAACATTTGGAATATCAGTATCTTGAATAATATCTAAAAAAGAAAGAAAATTTAACTAATTTTCCTGTCAGAAATCTTTTTGGAAATTTCTCTCATCACTTCTGTTCAGAATGAGTTCCAGCAAGGCTAACAGCCAGGATTCCAGCATTAAGAAAGAGCTTCAGACTTTACTATCAACTATTCAGCAACTAACAACTAAAATGGACAGACTGGATGTTAAAATTGATAACTTTATAGAGAAAACCACAAAACAAATGGATGTGCTACACCAAGATCTACAACATCAGAACGCTCAGATTACAGGTATAGAAGAGACACTTAATGATATGGACAACATAATTAAGGAAGAAGAAATAAACATTGAATTCTTACTGAAACAAAACACACACCTTCAATCCAAACTGGATGACTTGGAAAACAGATCCAGACGCAATAATATAAGGATTTTTGGACTGCCAGAAAATATAGAAGGTAATAACATTACATCTTTTTTAAATACTTGGCTTCCCAAAACTTTAGATCTGTCTCAGGCATTTTCTTTTGGTATTGAAAGAGCCCATAGGTCTTTATCTAATTCTAATACAAATAAAAAATATCCTAGATCAGTTATTGTAAGATTTTTATCATCTTATGACAAGGAGATGGTATTAAAATCTGCATGGGCTAAAGCACCTATAAAAATTAATGAAGCAACTGTGCGCTTAGACAATGACTATTCTTCTTTGGTAATATCAAAAAGAAAGGTCTTTTACCATTAATAAGAGAGCTTAAGAAAGCACAGTTCAAAACTCATCTTCTATTTCCTTCCAAACTAAAAATCTTTTTACCTGATGGCCCTAGAATTTTTGAAGACTTGGACTCTGCTTTGCTGCATATTAAAAAAAATAAAATATTAGATAAAATAGAGGATATGGAATGGGCAAGTCCTTCATTAAAGAGAATGGCAACAGGAACTTCTTGGAAGACATCAGAGAAACAAAAAAGACTAAAAAACAAATGACATGTTTTATATTTCTTTGAACTCTTTAATTACAGTTACTACATTTACAAGAAAACCACAAATATCTTAATGATTTGTTCAAAGTTATTTCAATGTGCAAGAACTGAATTTTGTTTTATAAATAATCAAACTTCCTGAGGAACAAATAACCTGATATGAATCAACTTGTTTCTCTTTTGTGACAAAGAGACCTAAGGTTAGTAATTTGATACATTTCCTTTCTTTTCTTGTTTTAAATAATGGCATTCTCTTTAAACTAAACATTTCAAGAAGGGTGGGGGAGGGCAGGGAGAGGGGAAGGATGAAAAGAAGGAAATAAGGGGAAAAATAATCTATTATCTCTTTAAAATTATTTATGCTGTTTAAATATTACTGCTATATATTATACCATGACTAAATTGCTTAAATACATGATATCAAATAATATGTCATGATATAACTGCAGTTGACTAGAACTAAAGCAGTTGAAAGTAATACGTCTCAGGTTTTACTTTATTAAAACAAACAGCAAGTAAATATCTTTGTAGGTACTTTTTTTTTTTTTTCTCTTTCTCTCTCTTACTTATAAGGTAATAAGGTTCTGATAATACTGATATGTGTATGTAACAAACTCTGAATGAGAAAATGAAATGGGGCATATAAAAATAAGTTATGTTTATGTTAAACAATTGAAGGCTTGGTTTCACTGCCATAGAGACTGCAATGACTTGTGAAGTGCTTCGAGAAGGTTTTACACTGCATAAATCCATTTGCACTACAAAATGAATGTCTGTCACTTACTTTTATTAAAATTCCCGCCAGAATGTTATGGGAGACAATTTGGGTTGTGGGTATCCTCGTGAATAGTCTCCTCGAGTCGTTTTAAAAGCTTCAACATCCAGAAAACACGCAGAGAAGCAGAAAGCAGCCATTTTGAACTTTGACCCCTGATTTCACACAGACTCATCGCAAATTCAAGAAGTAAACTGTTTCAGGAAGTAGAACTGCTGTAAATGCGGTATTGTGATGAAAAACAAACTTTATGACAACAAAATGTGAGTTTTTCTTTATAATAATTTACTTATTTAAGATGTAACTTATAAAATATAAAAGTTATAATGATTTTAAATGACTTAATATGCCATAGTAAACAAATGAGATAATTTAGAAGGCATAGAAGGTAAAACTCATGCACATATGTCTTTGAAAGCTTATATGACTGCTGCACTTTAATGCATATAGATGCTTATGATTTAAAGATATGTAATGTTATAATGCATTTGCCTTGACTAAAAGACAAGTATGTGCATTATTATGATTATATTTCAGAAGGAAATGTCATATGATACATTTTAAAGCTGCAGTGCAGATATATAAGATACAGATGGCTTTCATCACAATGATATATGTATAACTAGGGATCAATATTGCTGTGTAGTATGTTCTTTTAACTTATATATTGTGAATAATCATTTTATTTAAATGGTAAGAATAAGTATAAGAAGGAAGCTTCTAGTGCATGTAATTTAAAGTTTTAATGCTACTAACAGTACTGCTATGACAGAAAATGGGAATACCCTAATGTAAGTAATGTCTGAGTCATAATAGCCTGAGATAACAAATGTTATTGAATTCAAATGAGCATAAACATATAATAAGAACTTATTATTACAAATTTTTATTAAACTACCATATGGGTATTCTTTCTTTTTTTTTTTTTCCTCTCTCTTCTCTGCTCCCACTTTCAAGATTGTTAGAATGCTATTATGATTATGAATTTATTATATAGAATAGATGTACATAGCAATATTAGTTGATTATAAATGTTTTATATGATTATATGAAGCTGTTATATAAATTGTTTAAGCCTTGCTATAATAGATAATCAAATTAAATGAGGTTAACTTTAGTTAATAATAGTTAGTATTGAATTAATTCGGTGGCAGCTGGAGTACTGCTGCTTAGGATAGGGGGATAACTTGAGTGGTATTTGCTACTCAAAGTTGGAGTTCTTAACTCCAGGCTGGATGCATTGTTTAATCCAAACAATATTTTCACCTGATTATTATCATGTGTATATAGTTTTGACATCCACATCACATTTTATAAACTCATTGTCACTACAAACAAAAGTTAGAATTACACAAAATTCCATAAGATTTTCATTAAATACAGCTATAATTAATAGAACACCTAAAGGAGGAGACATAATAATACTTATTTTAGTAAATGTTACTCTGATTATAAGTTTTATATGATTATAAAAGTTAAATGGTAACTTTAAAAGGAATTTCTTTAAACATTAATGGATTGAATAACCCATGTAAAAGGGCAAGTTTAATTAGATATATTAATCTGCATAGAGCCAATTTAATATTCCTTCAAGAAACACATCTCCTGAAAAAAGATATAGATAAATTAGCCACTAATAAATATACAGTCTTGGTTAGCTCAGAACACACACAGAAAAAAAGAGGAGTGGCTATCTTATGGAACAAAAATATGCCCATACCTAAAACTATTAAGTCTTATAAAGATGATAAAGGAATGTTCTGTATGGTTACAATACAGATTAATGGGAAAATATATACATTAATTAATGTATACTGGATACCAGGAATTGGCACTAATACAGTGAAACACCATCTTAATAAGATTATATCATTTTCTATAGGAGATATTATTTTAGCAGGAGATTTTAACTGTGTTCTGCATGAAAAAGATACTACTACTATAGGAAAAATGAAAATCACATCTAATGCAAAACATTTAAAGGATTTCATTAATTTATATCATTTGAATGATATTAATAATCAGACAGATTCTAAATCATTAACATACACTTTTTTTTCTAATAGACATAAAACTTATTCAAGAATAGATAGAGTCTTTATTTCTAACCAACTGGTAACAGACTTAATTAATTCTAAGATCATTTCATGTCCTATATCAGATCATAATTCAATTGTCTTTGAATTTATGGTAAATAGTACTTATAATGTTCAGATCAAAAGAATACCAGCATACTTAACTCAACTAACGGATTATAAAGATTATATACTTACAGAGGTGCGGCATTTCTTAGACTTAAACACTACACCTGACGTCTCCATTATTCACATTTGGGATGCTCTAAAATCATATTTATATGGACAAAGTATCAGATGGTATAATAATAAAAGGAAATCTTGGGACAAGGAATTAATAGACATTCAAAACAAATTAGACTCATATAAACATAATAATAAAGAAAATATTATGGACAAAAAAGTAATTGAGGAAATAAATAAATTAAATGAGAAATACAAAGAAATTTTAAGTCACAAAGTCAAAATAACATTAGAGAACTATAAATTTTTGCCTTACTCAATAAGTCCCAAATACTTACATAGACTTAAAAATAAAACAAAAAGGCTGAATAAACAAAATCACATCAAAGAAATTTTCTCTCCAAGGAAAAAGAAGAACGTTTCTAGCTTACCAGAAATATTAGATGAATTTAGAAATCACTTTCATAACATTAACCATAATAAGATTAATATGGATTCTAAAGACAAAATAAAGAACTTTATAGTTACAAACATGAACAAAAAACTTAATAAACAACAGACTAAATTAATAGATAAAAATATTTCATATACAGAGGTTATCATACAAATAAATAAACTTAAATCAAACAAAGCACCAGGTAATGATGGTATTATTCCAGAGATTTATAAAATTCTTCCTAAGAGTACTTACTCATTAATACATAAGGTTTTCATTTCAGCTCAAAATGAGTTATCAATCCCCCCATCCTGGCAATACACATTTATTTCACCAATTTTGAAACCCAATAAAGACCCAACCAGATGTACTTCATATAGACCTATTTCATTACTTAATGTTGACTATAAAATGTTCATGAATATATTTGCTGACAGATTAAAGACAATTATTCCAGGTATAATAGATATAGATCAGACAGGCTTTATTATAAATAGAAATACTTTTGATAATATAAGGAGAACTTTAACGCTAATTGATTATGCAAATAGAAAAAAGAAAGACTTGACACTCATTAGTCTTGATATAGGTTCAGCATTTGACTCAGTAAGTTGGGACTATTTGTTTATCTTATTGAAGTGTACAAATTTCTCTGATACATTTGTGAATTTAATTGAACATCTATATAAAGGAGCATTGGCTTACATTAAAATAGGAACATATGTCTCACAAAAAATACCCATATTAAAAGGTACAAAACAAGGGTGTCCACTTTCACCATTATTATTTACTTTAATAATGGAGCCTTGGGCTAATTTGATTAGAAACAGCAATGATATAGAAGGATTTGATATAGATGAAAATACAATATCTAAAATCCAACTTTTTGCAGATGATGTTCTAATTACATCAGCAGGAACAAATTCTTCTATGCGGTCATTATTTGACAAGATGACAGATTTCAAGAATATTTCTGGTTTGATATTTAATGAAGAAAAAACTAAAATATTACCAATACACGCAGGGAAAAATGTTCTCACTAATGATTTTCTCAAATATATACCCAATTCAGGTCAAATAACTTACTTAGGCATAATGTTATCTAAAGATATTAAATCCACTATACATAATAATTATAGTAATTGTCTTCATAATATACAAAATCTTTTCAATAGCTGGAACAATATGTTTTTTACCATGGAAGAAAGACTCACAATTATTAAAATGATAATATTCCCGAAGATATTATACATAATACAATCAATAATACTCCCACCTACAAAAATAATTATTAAGAAATTGAATTCACAAATGTTAAATTTCTTATGGGCACCTAATAGACCTAGGATTGCATTAAAGAAACATACTAATAGTTGGTCTCAAGGGGGCATATCATTTCCAGACTTTAATTTATATGCTATTTCTTCTATTATAAAAGTTATAACATTGCTAATAGATCAGTCATATGTTGCAAAATGGAAGGAATATTGGGAACTAATTAGCATGCACTTCACGAAAATATCATTAATACACAAAAATACTATTGTAAATAATCCCATGTTATGGTTACTAAAAGAGTTTTGTACCTCATCTATTACACCAAAATATATAGCTAGTTAGCCATTAAATATTATTATTAGATATCGTAATTTTATATTTATGCATCCTAAGTATAAGGAATGGCATTTTATCTTATTTCCTATAATGTATACACAAGGTATTCTTTTATCATCCACCTCTGAAAGAATTCTTCTAGTTACAGAGAATGATTTAAAGTATTGGTATCAGTTGCTGTCTGACAATAAAGCAAAAAATTTAGACTTCTTAAAGCAAGAATTTGATTTGAGAGAAACATGTTGGTTAGAGATTCAGACTTTTAGACAACATCTTATTAATAAACTTGATTTAATGTCTTTAACAGTTAAAGAATCTGTCCCAATTCTGATTGACTACTTGATATTAAATTTACAACATAGGGTTTCTGATAAAGGTAAGCTCTCACACATACATAAAATTATTAGAGATGAAACACATTACAGTTCAGATACTTACTGGAGTTATTTCATTTCCATTAATGGTGAATCACCAAAACAACAAGATAAACAATATATATTGGAATCTGCTTATAAAACTACTACTTCTATTAATTGGAGACTTTTTACCTGGAAATTTTTACATAGATCTTTCTATACACCCTTAATGATGAATAAAATAAACAATAAAGACAACATATGTAAGAGATGTAATGTAGAAATAAATGCTGATTGGGCACATATGTTTTATGACTGTATAAAACTGAAGGAATATTGGATGTTAATCAATGATTTTTTGCAGGCTCTTTTCACAGATAATTTCATAGTCTCTAAATCACTTATATTATTTAACACCCTGTTCCTAAATGTGTTAAAAAGTTAAACTTCCCTTATTATGGTCTATTCTAGCAGTGGCTAGAAAAATAATAACCAGAAATTGGATTTCAGATACTCCTCCTTCATTTAATGAATTTAAAAATGTTATGATTGAAATGTGTCATATGGAACTAATGACAATAAAGTCAAGAACCATTAGGAAAACATCTTACTATAATATATGGGATACTTTACAAAATTTGTTAAAACAGTCTTAGTTTCATTAGTAAGATGTTACAGTTTAATTAATTGATTTGATTTGCAGTGGATGTCTTTGTAAATACTTTGGTTGTTTTATCAAATGTTATAACTGTTTATATATTAACTGCTTGTATAAGATTGTTATAATATTTATTTTGTATGTTAAAAATAATAAACTTGTTTTAAAAAAAAAGAAGGCCTAGTACTAGAAAATCATATGCTGGAAAATGAAAGAGATTCTGTGCTTGGAATCAGGCACAAGGAACTGATACTACTGTACCAAATATTCCTCAGATTTTGCAATACTTAACTGAGATGCTGGACAAAGGCCTATCTTTTTCGTCAATTAAAATTCATGCCTCTGCCATTTTGGCTCATTACAATACAGAGCCACCAATTTTTTCTCATCCTTTATTAAAGCAGTACCTCAGAGGAGCCAAAAATTTAAGGCGTCCAAAGAGATCACCAATACCTGCATGGGACCTCAACTATGTCTTAGAAAAACTCACCCTGCCTCCTTTCGAGCCAGCTGCTACTGCTGATATAAAGTTTTTATCTTGGAAAACAGCTCTGCTCCTAGCAATAACTTCTGCAAGATGAGTTTCAGAGCTACAGGCACTCATGGCTGTGGAACCTTTTATCATTTTTTTATCCAGACAGGGTCTATCTGAGGACAAACCCAACATTTATGCCTCTAAGGTGCTGTCCAGTGTGGCTTTTAACCAAACTATTCATCTGCCAACTTTTTATCCAAATCCACAGAACAAGGGGGAGAGAATTCTGCATTCTTTGGACGTACACAGACAGCTTAGATTCTACTTGGACAGAACAAAAGTTTTCAGGAAGACAGAGCAATTACTAGTGGCATATGCTGCAGGATCACAAGGAAAGGCTATCTCAAAGCAGACTATTTCAAAGTGGATAGGTCACTGCATTCATTTCTGCTACTTACACCATGGCAAGCCAGTGCCTAAGGGTATTAGGCCACATTCAACCAGAGCTGCAGCCACTTCAGCAGCCTTTCTCAGGGGAGTACCAACCAAAGACATTTTAGAGGCTGCTAGCTGGAGTTCAGTACACACCTTTACAAAGCACTATCATCTGCCACTCTACTCTAAATCCAGGACAGGCTTTGCCACTGCAGTTCTGCAGGGCCTCATAGCCACTCCTAATGCTGTTTAGCTCCAGCCTCCCAACCATAGCTTTGGGACTCTACCCAAATGTAATGACTGCAACAGTGAAACATGAAGAACATAGTACAGTTGTGTACACTTACCATAAATGTAGATGTTCGAGTGTATTCACTGTTGCAGTCCAGGTTACCCACCCGCCATCCCCCTTTTTCTGCTGGAAGTTTTCTTTCCTTCTCTGATTTATACAACCTATGTGGTGTATTTGCTTGTAGATGAAGGTAAAGTTTATATTGGTGTATGTATTTTTATATATATATATATATATATATATATATATAAATTTTGGCTACCCTTTTAGGGGGCACTTGACATCTGGGGCAAGAAAAACTGAAGAAAATGGCATCAGCTGCTTCTTTTATTCCCCTGACGACCTGACGTCAGGGAAGAGGCGACAGCAGCCGATGCAGTACCCAAGACTTTGGAATTCAGGCCGACTGAGGGCAACCTGCCAGCAGGATTACCCAAATGTAATGACTGCAACAGTGAATACACTCGAACATCTACATTTATGGTAAGTGTACACAACTGTACTTTTCTCCCACTTACTGTATCACTCTAGCTCCTGATGTACTCTCGGGTTAGATTGTTCTTAGGGAATGTTTTTTTCCTATCAACAGCAAACTTGATCTGAGGAGTGGAGGGAGAGTGGGGCATTATGGGTAGGATAGGAGGAGCTCAGTTTTCAGCTCCAAGGCTGGAGTATACGTCCGAGCTGAATCCAATGTTAGATCTGAGACCTACTGGTTGAAGACAAATGAAGCAACGTCAGATGGAACATTATGGTAAGAGCATATCTTCTTTTTATTTGCAAATCTGAGCAACCTTTTGTTTTTTTTCATCCCAGGACTTTGGTTTATCTATTTACAAGCAAACCATCTCCTCCTGTATCTCTAAGAGCATTTCCTTTTGTTACTCCTTTCATGGCAAATGTCTCTCTTTGTCTGTAAAGGCAGATTCTATGAGGACAATTGCTTCTTCTGGTACCTTTTTCAAGGGTTTGGATATCAGTTACATCCTTGAAGCTGCTACTTGGTTCTCTGTTCATACATTCCACTTCTATTATGTCGCTTGCCTCTGCATTTGTTACCCTCCTGGGTGAGGGGCTTTTCTTTCTTCTCTCTTCTAAACTTTTTTCTTCTGGATGTACATGTTCCTTGTTGTACTTGGGGGTCTTTAATCCTTCCTGGGACAATTCAAGTCTACGTATTTGCACCCATATGTAATGTTTATGTCCTAAGTCCTATGCGGGGAGTATACGTGTGATGTATGACACCTGTAAAATCTAAAGGCTTTAGTATATTGGCTGGAAGTTGGGGTATCCTTGACAGGAAATTCCTTCAGTGAAGAATACTGCAACAGTGAAGATAAGGATGTCTACTGTTATGGTAAGATTTTACACAGCTGTACTTTACTATACAGTGGATGCGTCTTCTATAGCAGCAGCTACTGGGGCTGTTATCCACAGATATGCATGTCTTCATAGCCAGCATATTCCTGAAGATTTCACATCAAAACCTTTAGACTCTCCCTTGGACAAAAAAATACTGTTTAGTCCGTAGACTACAGGCTGTTCAAACCTCTCCAAGACCAAGGTAAGACTATGAAAGACTACAGATACATTCTACTCTCTTCAGTTCCTAGATACCATAGGAACTACCCATTTAAATCTGCATCCTTCTTCAGAAGGGGCCCTATGTCAACTAAGAAACCTAGAAACCCCCCTAGGAAAAGGTACTCCTCTAGCCTCATCGGGAACCTTCACCTAGGAGGTCTTCCTGTGGAAATAAAAATCTGGGACTATTGCACAGACAAATAGGCAAACAGGTCCCATCTGTCATCAAGGATGGTTATGCCATGTCCTGGGAAAATATTCCCCCCTCTGAAAGACATACTACACCTTCCTCACAACTCACTGTCTCTTCTTGCCCCTCCTAAGTCAGGGCACCATTGATCAAGTCCCAGAGGACTTCATGGGAAAAGGTTTCTACTCTAGAATTTTCCTGGTGCCAAGAAAAGGACAGTGAAGACCCATCCTAGACCTTTCTCTTCTAAACACCTTCTTGAAAGTGCCACCTTTCAAAATGCTCTCTCTTCCCACTCTCCTGCCTTTTATTCTCTCCAAGGCCTTTCTAGTGTCCCTAGACTTGAAGGATGCCTGCTTGCACATACTCATTCATCCTTCTTGTATGTAATTCATCATGTTTTCCTCTAGCTGCACTCACTTTCAATTTACTGTTCTGCCGTTTGGTCTTTCCAAAGAACCAAAGGTATCCACAAAATGTCTTGCTGTAGTAGTGGTATTCTGCCACACCCAGGGAATTCAGATATTCCCCTACCTGGATGACTTGTTGATCCAAGCTCTCTGTTCAAGCATTCTTCTTCAGCATCTACATTTCACCCTCCAGCTCTTGTCAGGTCCAAGTTTCACAATTACAAAAAATCCCATATGGTTCCTCCACAGGACCCAATTTTCCTGGGTTGCAGACTAGACACAAAGAAAATGCTTGTCCTTCTCCCTCATTCGAAAGCTCACAGTCTGTCTAATTTTTTCCTAGAAATCTCTTCTGCAACACACTGCTCAGCAAGGGTATTTTAAGAATTTTGGGTTTCATGGCAGACACCATTCCTATACTTCCCCTGGCCAGAATTTACATGGGGAAAATCTAATGGTATCTGAAGTCTGTGTGGTTCCAACACTCTCACACCTTGGACACCCTAATTCCCTTCACCCTTGTCTCAAAAAGGAGCTACTTTGGTGGAAGGGTCAAGTCAACCTCAACCTAGGACTTTTATTCACACCACCTCCTCCTCTTCAAGAAGTTCACACATACCTTGGATGAGGCTTAGAGGGCATAGACAGGATCATACCGGGTGTGGAGCAGGTGGCAACCTCAGATCCTGAAGTAACATATTAAGATGAAGGAGACCTCCCACCTATGGAGACCCAGACCACTCCTGGGATACACAAACAGCACCACAGTCATGTGGTGTATAAACAGGGAGGCACCATGTCTTACCAGTTATGCAGGTTAGCACAGGAGACATGGAACCTAGCCACACAGACTGACATCTCTATCACAGTTACATGCATTCCTTCACAGGACAATGTGCTGGCAGACTCAATAAGCCAGTCTCTGGATGATCCCCACAAATGGACATTAAACAAGCAGGTTTTCCAGTCAATCACCCTTCAGTGGGGCACTCCTCAGACAGACCTTTTTCATCACCAACCACTCATCAACTCCCCAGTTCTACACCGGGCAACCTTGTCCCACAGCCTGGAGGACAGATGCCTTCTCCTTCCAGTGGACAGGGAAGTTCCTCTGTGCCTTTCCTCCACTACCTCTTCCAAAAATTCTTCTGAAAGCACAAAAGGAAACACCCATCTGTGTTGTCCATTTTCATTTTTCCTCAGGCTATGGGTTCAGATCTGATCCCTCAGATCTGACTCAGCTGTTACAATAGCTCAAGGTAACCAAAAAACTCTCAAGCTTCTCCCTTACCTATAATGCCCCCTTCCTCGGTACCTCAGATCTTGTTTGCTAATAGAAATAAAAGAAAATATCAGTAGTATTCAGAGCGACTATATCTGGAGCTCAGAGAAGGCCAATCAGCTTAGTTTCTGCTACTCCTTTCTCTCTTTCCTTTCTCTCTTTCCAAAACAAAAAAAAAATGTATCTGCTTTTACTGTATTTGTGTTTTTTCCTACTTTATTTTGCTTTTGCGTCATCTTAAAAGTACTCAATTGTATTTATTACTGCTTGGTGTAACTCATTGTAAGCCTTTTAGTTTAAGCACCTGGGCTTCAGACCAGTTTTACATTAGGAAGGTTTGTGGTCTGCACTGTAGTGGCAGAACAGGTAGCTTACATCCTTCTAAGTTGGAAACTGCTGATTGAGGGCTCAGTGTCTGTTATTCTAAAAGTGTATTAATTCTGGTTTAAGCACTTGGGCTTGAGGCCAGTTATTTTACATTAAGAGTGTTCGTGTTCTGCACTCTTGTGGGAGGAGAGGCTGGACTCTGTCCTTCTGAGCTGGGAATTTCTGGTTAAAGCTTATAGTGCCTGCATATTTGAACTGCTTCTTACTGAAATTGGTACACCTCATTTGCTGTAGCATAGACTAGATCCAGGCCTGCTGAATCTAGCTTTGTTTGTATAACTTGAGCACTAATCCAGGCATTCTTTAAAGTATTCAGTTGTATTTATTACTGCTGGTAGTAACTTGATTAAAGTGTAGCTATCATTTCTAAGTCTTTTGGATTAAGCACTTGGGCTTCAGACCAGTTGTTTTACATTAGGAAGGTTTGTGGCCTGCACTGTGGTGGCAGGACAGGTAGCTTACATCCTTCTAAGCTGGGAACTGCTGATTGAGAGCTCAATGTCTGTTATTCTAAAAGTGTATTAGTTCTGGTTTAAGCACTTGGGCTTGAGGCCAGTTATTTTACATTAAGAGTGTTCGTGTTCTGCACTCTTGCGGGAGGAGAGGCTGGACTCTGTCCTTCTGAGCTGGGAATTTCTGCTTAAAGCTTATAGTGCCTGCATATTTGAACTGCTTCTTACTGAAATTGGTACACCTCATTTGCTGTAGCATAGACTAGATCCAGGCCTGCTGAATCTAGCTTTGTTTGTATAACTTGAGCACTAATCTAGGCATTCTTTAAAGTATTCAGTTGTATTTATTACTGCTGGTAGTAACTTGATTAAAGTGTAGCTATCATTTCTAAGTCTTTTGGATTAAGCACTTGGGCTTCAGACCAGTTGTTTTACATTAGGAAGGTTTGTGGCCTGCACTGTGGTGGCAGGACAGGTAGCTTACATCCTTCTAAGCTGGGAACTGCTGATTGAGAGCTCAATGTCTGTTATTCTAAAAGTGTATTAGTTCTGGTTTAAGCACTTGGGCTTCAGGCCAGTTATTTTACATTAAGAAGGATTGCGGTCTGCACTCTTGTGGGAGGAGAGGCTGGACTCCGCCCTTCTGAGCAGGGAATTTCTGGTTAGAGGCTTATAGTGCCTGCATATTCTAACTGTTTCTTACTGAAATTGGTACACCTTGTTTGCTGTAGCATAGACTAGATCCAGGCCTGCTGAATCTAGCTTTATTTGTATGCTTGTTGTTTGTTTATTTCCCTGAAACGCTAATTCCACCTAAAACGTGGCCTTTTAGCACTTCTGTGGATCCCTAGTGATATCTGCATTGCTTACTGTACTTATTTCCTTGTTTCACTTGAAAGAAAGTTACTGTTTGTTGTTTTTGCATTTAAGTTACCTGTAACACATTGCATTTAAGTTACCTGGCACTTGCTCACTAAAGCAATTATATAAGTCAGCTCTAAAAAATTAAAAGCACTACACCCTCACAAACTCCCCTTGAGTACCTTGTTCCTTTTTTGCAATTATAAAGGAATTCCTAATACTATTCTAGCATGTCCAAAGGTCAGTTGTCAATCTCCTCTCCGGTCCAGCTGGTGAATCTGGGAATCTTGAGGCAATGTTACAACTGCCTCATGTACACAGACAACCCTCTCCTCCTCCCAACAAATTCCAACACATGTGAGAGATTCAACCATATAGCCAAACTGGAGGCTAAGCTCTCTCAACTCAGTACTGGCATAACCAGTCAGGAGGAGAAGGAAACCACACTCACTACAATTCCAGTCTCACATAGACCTACCACGACAACAAACCAAACACATAAATACACAAAAACATACTCGGAGGCTCTAAATAAAAATCTGCCTAAGCAGCAGAGACCTCCAAAGCAGACACCCAAGCAACCGCTACCCCAAAACAAAACACGTGCAACACATAGCTCACAAAGCCAGTGTGCCGAACAGTCACAGCCCTTAAGGCTAAACAACACACCTGATACACTTGTAATAGGTGACTCTATCGTCAGGCACACTGACGTCCCGCTCACCAGGCTGAGCAAGGAGAAGGTCACGGTGAGCTGCCTGTCAGGTGCTAGGATCCGCCACATAACACAAGCACTCAGGTCACTCCAAGGCAAGTACAAATATGACTCAGTCATTGTCCATGCTGGTGTGAATGACCTGAGACGTACCTCCCTGGACTACATGAAAAGAGACATAGAGGAGCTCTCTGAGCATGTAGCCCAGGCCGGTATGACCCTGACCTTGAGTACCATCTTACCCTCACCAAGAATGATGCCACAATATGAAGACAAGATGATCAATTTCAACAATTGGCTTAAGTGCTGGTGTCATTCAAAGGGGATCCAATGCCTGTCAGCCTGGGATGACATGCTCGACAAGCCACGATGCTTCGCTAGGGACAGCTTGCACCTGTCACCCCTGGGCTTTCGGATATTGGCAAAGGCTCTTGCTACCCCCATAGTGTCTTTTTTAGGCAAGGATCAAAAGACAAACCCAAGATGCACACACTCAAAACTCTCCTTAGCATGGAGAACATCGATATCTGTGCAGTAACAGAAACCTGATTCAAGGCTCCCGAGAGCACCCCAGCACTACCAGGTTATACCTCATACCATGCTTTTCGGCCCCAAAACTTGGACCGAACCACAAAAGGAGGGGGAGTATCAATATTCGTTAAAGATACCCACACCTCCAGGTTGGTGGCACAGCACGAAGCATCAGAGACTATCCATGTGCAACTAACTGTGGGTAAAACTGCCTTCCAGTTTATAGCCTGCTACAGACCACCCTCCCAAACACAGGAACCCCACTTGGCCTTCCTGAGAATACTGGAAAATATGAAGGTCTCTCCAAACACCATTATATTGGGTGACTTCAACTACCCAAACATACACAGGGAGCATTAATGTAGCTCCAACACCCTAGCCCAAAGGTTCCTAGAATTTATAAACTCAAATGCTATGGAACAACTTGTTACCACTCCTACAAGAGGGGAAAACATACTGGACAGGATCATCACCAACATGGGGACACTATGCTCCAGACCAGAAGTGTATCCCTCACTGGTAAGATCAGACCATAAACTAATCTCACTGGATATTCACATCGCGACCCCACCCCCTGCCCAGAAAACCACAGTGAAAAACTTCTCTAAAGCAAATTTCACATGCCTCAAAACCAAGGAGAAATCCTTCAAAGCCCCCGGGCCTGTGGAAAATACGGCCCAGACCGCAGAATCCTTTATAAACGCATTCTATGAACACCTTCAGGAATGCATGGATCATGCAATCCCAAATAAAACCAAGACCCAATCCTCCAAAGGCAGACGTCCTGTCTGGTGGACCCCAGCCATAAACAAACTATACAATAGAAGGAGGAAGCTACTACATGATAGAGCAAAATCCCAAAAAGGGAAGGCATCTCTGATCAGTATTAGCAAAAAACTACGGGCACTCATAAAATCGTCTAAGACCAGCTTCGAGAGAAAAATTGCACATGACACTAAGGATAATTACAAGGCTTTCTTTAGTTATGTTAGGAACCTGGGTGGGAATTCCCAGATATGCTCAGAATTAGTCCAAAATGACAAAAAATACACCGAACCCACAGACATTGCCAACATCCTAGCTGACAGGTTCAGCACAAACTTCTCCCCCCTCTCCCCACCAAAAGGGCAAATATCTATCCCAACAGAGTGCTGCCCCCCTGACATCTCAGATGCTCAGGTAAGAGCTGCCCTCTCCAAAGCAAAAAACACAGCATCAATGGGACCAGATGGTGTCCCGGGCTGCGTCCTACATGAACTCCAAGAAGAGCTAAACCCAAACATAACACTACTGTTCAATCTTAGCCTTACTACAGGATATGTACCCAAAGAGTGGCGTACAGCAACAGTGGTCCCTCTCCACAAAGGTGGTGCCTCAATGGATCCTGGAACTGTCACCCCATAAGCCTGACTAGCTTAGTCTCCAAAGCTATGGAAAGGATCATCATGGACCTCATAAATAAAGATATTGGGGACCTACAGACATTGGATCCTACCCAGTTTGGCTTTGTTAAGGGCAGATCTTGCCTCTTAAACCTGGTTGATTTCTTTGAAACAGTCACCAAGGCCATTGACGAGGGGAAGGTGGTCCACACAGTCTACCTGGACCTCGCAAAAGCTTTCGATACAATACCCCACTCGGGCATTATAGATAAGCTCACCAGCTTAAATATAAACCCCTATGTCACTAGGTGGGTTGCAAACTGGCTCAAGGACAGAACCCACATGGTTAGAATTGCTGGAGCCATGTCAGACTCCAAACCAGTTACAAGTGGCGTCCCACAAGGCTCAGTCCTGGGACCTCTCTTGTTCGGTATATATTTCTCGAGGTACAGGCCAACACGGAAGGACTGTGGCTGACCAAGTTCGCAGATGACTGCAAACTGGGCGCCATAATCAACTCTCCAGCCAACACAAGCATCCTCCAAAAGGGCCTCATAGAAACAGACAACTGGTGCCAGAGCCATGGCCTCAAGCTAAACACCAAAAGTGTATAGTCATCCCCTTTGGCAAAAACAAAGTGCCCACAAATTACCACATAGGTGGTAATCCATTAAGTACAAAAGAAGTCATTAGGGACCTGGGGACCCAAGTTGATAGCAATCTCTCATTTGACAACCACGTGGCCAAAGTGGTTAGAAAAACATTTTATATAGCCCACCTAATCATGAAGGGATTCACATCTAGATCAGGGGAGGTCATCGTACCTCTTTACTCATCCCTCATCAGGCCCATAACTGAGTGCAATGCCCCTTTTGGGATATACCTTACCAGACACCTGCAGCAACTGGAAAGACCCCAAAAGTACCTCACCAACAGGATCAAAGGGCTCAAACAGATGCCATATGCTGCCCGGTTAAAGAAACTCCAGCTCTACTCAGTGGCATACCGCCTGCTCAGAGGCGATCTGTGCCTGACATATAAAGCCATGTCCAACCCGGAATTAATGGACATGCTGCACCTCAGAAAATCCAAATCCCATGGAGCTGCGCGCTTGAGAGACTTGAATCTCAGCACTGAAATAAATAGGACATGCTGGAGGGACAGATTCATAACCCAGAGGCTCCCTTCACTCTGGAATAAAATCCCAGTCCAGGTTAGGCAGAGTCCCACATTGACTCTCTTCAAGAGGAATCTTGATGAGTGGATGGGAGATCATAGGTTTACCCCGGCTATCACTTCTGTGTCACTGTTAGACAGAGGCACAGTATACTAACCTCAAAAAAAGGCATAGCAAAATTAATTTAAAATGAGTGACGAAAGTCAAACACACTCTGGCTAGGCTTATAAATGCCCTAGGGCAGATAGCCTACTATGAACCTATGAACCTAAGACTACTCACTCATCTAAGAGTTCAAAGGTAGGGGGCTGGTGGGAACTGGGAAGAATAAAAATAAACAACACAGATGGAACATTATGGTGAGTACATAACATCTTTATCTGATGTCAATTTTCATTCTATCAACAACTTATGGGACAGAGTCCCCAGCTACCTTAGATCCTGGGTGGATTCAAGGAAGGATGTTCATCAGTACCATGGAACCAAATGATGCTCTACCCATGGAGACCAGATCCAATTTGTAATGAGTAAAAAAGTTATGGCGGGGGTAGCCCAAGTTGCTGCTGCACAAATGTCATTCATACAGGCTATAGTCTGGAAAACAGACAAAGTTGCTATTGCTCTAGTAGAATGGGCTCATAATGATTTTGGCAAGGCCATGCCCAAATAATCATAAATGAAAGTAATGCAACTGGTAAGCCATTTGGACAAGGTTACTTTGATGACTGGTTTACCCAATTTAACATCTTAGAAGGGAACAAATAATTGGTCAGATTTTCTGAAATCTTTGGTTCTAGTTCTATGAAGGTAAAAATGCAATTGTCTGTGAACATCTAATAAATGTGTTAAGTATTCACCTTTGTTCTCAGATTTTGGAATAAATACTGGTAAATTGATGGACTGATTGATATTTGTCTCGGATACCACCTTTGGTAAAAGGATGGATTAGTACAGAGAGATACTCTGTCTTTGTGATAAATCAAATATGGTGGTTTGAAAGATAAGGCTTGAATTTCTGAAAGTCTTCTTGCAGAATTATAGCTACCAAGAAGATAGTCTTCCAAGAAAGGAATTTGAGATTGCATTTAGCTGCTGGTTCGAAAGGGGGGGTGTATAATAGCCTGCAACACTCAATTCAGGTCCCAAGGGGGATGGGAGTAGGGTGTCTATACAGGAGCTTCGAAAGGAGAGTTCCTCTTAAAAATGCTTTGCAGAGTTTATGTGAAGCAACTGAAGGACCTTGGAAAACAATATGAAAATTGGATACTGCTGCCAACTGGACTTTAATAGTCGAAGAAGATGACCCTTCATTGAAAAGTTAGGTGAAAAAAATCAAGAATATCATGAATTGGAGCAGAGAAGGGATCAATGTTATTTTGTAATGCCCAGTGAATTAATCTTTTCCATTTATTGGAATATAGCTTAAGTGTAGATGGTTTATAAGCAGACAGGAGTATGTGTTGGACTGGATAGGAGAGCATAAGTTATCTGGCTATTAATGGAACTGGAGAAGCCAGGCCATCAGCCTGATATTGGGTATGTCTAGGTGAACCATCTAAAGCACTGACTGGTGAGACAGGAGGTCTGGAGTTGGATCCAGAATCCACGGTTGGTGAAGTAAGTGAGGCCAGAGGAAGGGGAACCAAATCTGTCAAGGCCAATATGGTGCAATGAGGATTACTTTGCTCTTCAATGTGGCTGCTTTCTGTAGAAATTTTGGGACTAATGGAGTTGGGAGAAAGGAATAAAGGAGACCGGGGGGGCCAATTGTGAAGAAGAGTATCCTCTGTGACCCCAAACTTGGGGGTATCAGGGTGAAGTAGTTGCTGCACTTGTTGTTTAGGGGACAGGCAAAATGATCACAGCAAGGCTGACCCCATCGATGGAATATCCTTTCAGTCATGTTCTGATTGAGAGACCATTTGTGGAGTAAAAGAATGCACCTGCTCAGCTTCTTTGCTATCACATTAGACTTCCCTGGAATATGTGTTGCTATGAGAAAGCAGTTGGATGAGATCACCCATTGCCACACTCTGAGAGCTTCTCAACACAAGGGGTAGGATCTGGTTCCTCCTTGTTTGTTGATATAGCAGACTACTGACATGTTGTCTGATTGAATTGCAGTTGTTCCTAAGGGAAGAGCATCTTGGAAAGCCTGCAACTGTAAAGCACTGCTCTCATCTCTAGAATGTTGATTTGCAAGTTGGCCTCTGTGGGGGACCAAGTGCATTGGACTGTTTTGCCCAGAAAATACACCACCTCCCACCCTAGCTGGGAAGCATCCATGGTCACTGTGGCCTTGGGCTGGGGGAGAACAAACAGGTGACCTTGTAGTATCTGATCAGACTGAATCCACCATTTGAGATCTTTTTTTGCAAATATTGGTGATCTTTATTTGAGTCAACACTGGTTATTGAAGGATAGACCATTGTGCTGATAATAATCAGTGCAGAATTCTCATATAAAATCTGGCCAAAGAAACTAGCATTGTTGCTGCCACCATGGATCCTAAAGTCTTTGGAACCAACCAATTTGACATTTTGTTGTTGCATATTATTCTTGTGACTTGCGACCTAATTGTCTCCACCCTTGAAGGGGGAGTGAGGCTATTGTCTCTTTTGTGTTGAGAATTGCACCTATAAAGTTTAAACCTTTATTGGGTTCTAGATAGGATTTCCTGTAGGTTATAGTTATACATAGATGTACACACATCTGGAGAACGTTGTCTCTTGCCTTTAATAGTTGATGCCTGGTCATGGTGGAAATTAGCCAGTCGTCTACATATGGAAACAACCGGAATCCATGCAGTCTCAAGTGAACTGTTACCACTGCCATGCACTTGGTAAACACCTTGGGGGCTGTGGTGACACCAAATGGCAGTACTCTCAACTGATAGAGACTGGCTCCCAGCCAGAAGTGTAAATACCTTCTGGATCTTTTATTCATTTTTATGTGATAATACACATCCTGAATGTCTGTCGCACACATCCAGTCATCCTTTTCCAGAAACAGAAGAATAGACTGAAATGTGACCATCCAGAACTTGTTTCATTAAATTGATTTGCTCAGTTTGCTGAGGTCCAAGATTGGTCTCCAGTCCCCTGTTTTCTATAGCACTAAAAAGAATCTTAGTAAGTTCCGTATCCTTTCTGGTCTGGTGGAACCTCTTGGATGACTCATTTTTCTAGCAGCTTTTGCACCTGAATAGCTGCTTGTTCCCACTGATTGGGTGGAACATCAGGGATTTCTTCATTGGGGAGGAGGAAGGGAAAATGGTATAATATATCCTCTGGAAATGATTCTCTGCACCCAGGTATCCAATGTTATTTCCAGCCAGGCTCTCCAGTGCAGGGACAGTTGACCCCCCCCCCCGATTGCGTTGAGAGTAGGGCACTTGGGCCTCCATTTAGGAGCACTGGAAGGGCCTACCAAAAAAAAAAAGGAATCTCTGGACCCTTGGTTCTGTGGGTCCCCTTTGCCATGAAGATAGCGTCTACCATTGCAGTTCCCCCTCTGGCCCTGGGGGAACTGCTGACACGTGTGTCTTCTAAACACACGGGATTTTCTGAACCACATTTTCCCACTACTTCTCTAATTCCTGGAGTGGGATCTCTGCAGAGTGGAGAAACATACACTCACTACAAATAGCGTCTTCCCATCTTTATCACACCTGGACAATTGGTCTCTTACTTTAGGGCTGAATATGGACATGCTGTTAAATGGAACATTGATGGCTCAGCAAAGTCACACAAGCACATCCAGACATGCCTCCTGATTGCAATGCCTGAACCCACTGCTCTACTCATTCCTTCAGCTATATGTGAAAATGAGCCTCATGGAAGAGTTAGAAATGGACTGGAGGGTAGCCACCTGGGAAGTAACCAAGGCCCATACCTCCTAAGATACATATTCTGAGAGGGTATCTGTAAGCTCTTTAATCAAACCCCTCTACAACCTAGTGAAGTGTGCCAGGTAGTTCAGGGACTGTAAGGAGAAGGTCACTGAAGCATAAACATGCTTCCTGATCCTATCCATTGCCCAAGACTCCTTGTTTGGGGGATGTTTTGAGGAACTCCGCTAGTTCCTTCATGGCTACTGCCACGACCATGGCATCTACAAGCACACCTTTTGTCCAAAGCTGTTTGTTCTCAGGAGTTGTAATAATTTTGTCTGGTCTCCGGGGAGATTGGCTCAATAGTGTCAGGGGCCTTCCATGCCCACCGAGAGATCAGCTCAATTAATTTTTCGGCAGGCAGAATCACCCAGGAGGAAGATGGATGGGTACCAAAAGCCTCCAGGTACACTGACTCCTCTGACAAAGGATTGTTGGCTTCCAATCACCTCTCTGTTTTAGAATTTCCAGGATGTCTCCAAAGGAGACATCTTCAGGAGGTGATCCTGGGGACCCTTCGCCCTCATCAAAGTCTGTGTCTTTGATGGATTCCTCCAGGGAATCCAAGTGCTTCCTCTTGCACAACTTCTCCTTAGGGACCTCCTCAGTGGGATACTCATGGGAGGTGTCAGAAGAAATGGGAATGCCCTGCTGGGAAGCCTTGGGATCTGATGTTAATCTTCACCTAATCCTTGACAGTGGGTTCAGTTCTGAACCCTCAGAACCAACTCGGCCATATCTTTCAGCTCGTGCTCTCCAAACTCTTGAACTAGGCTCTACCGACAATGCTCCTCACAGAGATTACCCCAGATCTTGTTTGCTGCTTTGCAGACCAGATGTGTTTGTTCTATCTTTCGAGCTTTGGCAGTTAAATTGTGAGCCTTTTTTCAAATTTTCTTCTTAAACTTTCTATTTTTATAAGCGATTCTTTCTCTTCGTACTTCTACCTGCTCCTTCAGTTCTGAGCCAAACCAGCATCAAAACTATCCATCCTATGACCCCTTTATACCCTCCTCTTCCAACTCTAGATGCGCCTTGGGAGCCTTCAGTTCCGACACTCCCAGCTCTGACTGACTCAGTTTCAACAGCCCTTTCATCTTCGGTTCCGAGAACTGTCTTGAGTATCTCTGAGCCTTCAGCACCAGAGACCTTCCAGGGTCAGGACTCTGTGGTTGTGTCTGAGATGCACCATACCTTTTCGGTTCCTTTGGAGCCTTCTATGCCTTGGTTCTGTAGTGTTGACCCAGGCTCCTGTCCCGGAGGCGGTCTCCTCGGGGCGGTGTGTGACCTTGGTTCTGAAGCAGTCTATTTTGGTTCTGGGCTCCCACCCCTCTATGGGGAGGGGGCTTGCCTTCCGGATGATGGAGAAGGAATTATCCCTCGGGGATTCTCAGTCTTTGCCATCCTTGTTGGGACATATATCTTCTTCCTCTCAAAATGAACTACCATTAGTCTCACTCCCCGGACAGATGGCACAAAAGTCCCAGGTAACTCCCACTTTACTGGTTTCCTCTTCAGAAACTTCCCTGGAACATCCTCCCAAGGAAGTCCTTGCAAAGAGGAAGTACAAGAGGAAGCATCTGGACTCCCCGGAAGAATCTTACAAGCAAGATAATGACTTCAAATTAAGGGGAAGGTTCCCCCAGGTCAACCCTGATGATGTGTCCTTTGGGGACATCCTGGAAGTCCTGGATCAGAGGAGTGGCTGGTCATCCTACCAGTGTTCCTCAGAAGAATCAGTATACCTGGAGGCTTTTTTTCATGCCAACCCTCCACTTTTTGGATCTCTCTGTCCGCTGATGATCTTATCAAACTGATTGCTCAGCGGGCATGGAAGATGCCAGACTCCATAGAGCCAATCCCCAAGAGACCTGACTGCGTACTATCAGCACCAAAGGAAGAACCACATTGGTCTAAGGTAATTCCTGTTGACGCCATGGTGGTAACGGCTGCCACCAAGAGGGAACTAGCTGAAGAGAGTCCTACTATGCATCTTCCTAACAAGGAGTCTAGGATGTTGGATAGATGTGGGAAGCATATTTATGCATCATCAACCTTCGCTCTGAGGTCCTTGAATTATATGGCACACATTACCAGATTACAGAGAGACTTTATTAAATAACTTTCAAATACTCTCTCAGGAGCAATGGCTGAAGAGGTCCACAACAAAGTTTCCTCCCAGCTTGCAACCATAAATGCTATCTCCAACTCATCCATTAGGCTCATTGCACATATAGCCGAGGGGATGACCAGGGCAGCGGGTTCAGGTATAGCCATTAGAAGGCACTCCTGGATGTGCTTGTGCAACTTTCTGGAGCCATTTAAAGCGTCATTCATCAATGCTCCTTTTGACGGATCCACCCTTTTTGGCCCAAAGGTTAAAGACATTCTTGCCAGAAGTGAGCAAGATGGTAAGACCCTATCTGCCATAGGCATGTGTTTCTCTACTCCTCAGAGAACTTACTCAAGGAACCAAACGAGTTGTAGACTATGGTTTAGAAAATCCAAGGGGCCTTTCCATGACTCATGAGGTAAGGACTTTCCCCAGGGCAGAGGAGGAAGTAACGGAAGACATCACCCCAGAGGCAGAAATAGACTGCAGAATTAGGGATCCAGAGAATCCTTCTCTGGAACTTCCTATCAGCATCCCTGAATGGACGCCCGATTGCCTTCCTCTGGAGGCATTCCGGGGAAGATTATCCCTGCACCTGCCAGCTTGGCAATTATTGACTTCGGACAAATGGGTGCAGGGAATAATTTCCAGAGGCTACCAAATCCCACTATCTGTAAGTCCCAAATCCCAGAAAAAACTCCCAGATGTTCCACCCAATCAAAGGGAAGCAGAAGTCTTAGAAATTCAAAAACTGCTTGAAAAAAGGGTCATCCAAAAAGTCCCACCTGACCAAATAGGATCCAGGGTTACTCAAAGTTCTTTTTAGTGCCCAAAAAAACAGGGGACTGGAGACCCATTTTGGATCTCAGCCAATTCAACAAGGCAGTTCAACAAACCAAATTCTGGATGGTCTCTTAGTACAAGCCATACTTTCTTTTTTGGAGAAAGGCAATTGGATGTGCTCTGTAGACCTTCAAGATGTTTATTACCATATAAAAATGGGAAAAAGCTCCAGGAGGTTTCTATGCTTCCGGCTAGGAGCCAGTCATTTCTAGTTCATAACACTGCCCTTTGGCCTCACCACAGACCCAGGGTGTTTACCAAATGCATGGCAGTGGTTGCAGCTCACCTCAGACTGCAAGGATTTTGAGTCTTTCCATACCTCGATGACTGGCTCCTCACCACTACCACCAGGCGTCTGTTAGAATAGGCAAGAGATTACACCATGAATCTTTGTACATCTCTAGGCATCTCAAACAATTTCAAAAAATGCACCCTGCAGCCTTCTCAGCAACTGGATTTCATTGGTGCTCATTTAAACACTGTCTCGGGAATTGCTTCTCTTCCTCCAGAAAGGCTTCAAAGTATCAAGGCTCAAGTTAGACAAATTCTCCAAAACAACAGAGTCCCAGTAAGACTTGTGCTTCAAACCTTAGGCTTGATGGCAGCTGCAATCACTCTGGTTCCTCTAGTGAGGTTTCATATGCGAATACTACAGTGGCTACTTGCAACCCAGTGGTCTCTGATTCACCAACCAATGTCTTACCCAGTCTTGATTATCAACTACTGCAAACGAGACCTCAAATGGTGGCTTCACTCTGACCAAGTTCTGTTGGGCTGACCATTCATCCTTCCTCAACCCCAAGCCATAGTGACCACGGATGCTTCCCAGATAGGGTGGGGGGGGCACTATCTGGGAAAGACAGTTCAAGGCACATGGTCCCAATTAGAGGCCAAACTGCACATCAACGTTCAAGAAATGAGGGCAGTGCTAGTAGCATTGCAAGCATTTCAGGATGTCCTCCCTCTGGGGACAATTGCAATTCAGATAGACAACATGTTGGTAGTCTGGTATATCAACAAACATTTCGTCGTTAGGGCCAACCTTGCTGCGACCTATTTGCTTCTCCCTGAATAACAAGTGCAGAAGTTCCTTCACCCTAATCTCCCATGGAAGATTCACCCAGAGACGTTCTTCTCCACAGTTGGCCTCCCGGTCTGTTATATGCTTTTCCCCCCATTCCTCTAATCTCAGAATTCCTAAAGAAAGCCAAAAGGATGAAGAATACAATAATCCTTGTTGCCCCATTCTGGCCTCGACAAGTTTGGTTTCCCTTCCTCTGGCCTTATCTGATACAGAAACCATGGATCCTGGACCCAGTTCCAGATCTACTAACTCATCCAGAGGACATGGTTCACCCCAGTCTTCAACATCTCAAGTTCACTGCATGACTTCTCCAATTCCCATGATTGCCAGGCATCCCTCTCTTTCTTCTCCCATCCAATGTATCATTATTGCGCACCACAAACCCACTACTAGAAAACTGTACCAGTGAAAATGGAAGAAATTTACCAAATGGGCCTTGATTAAAGGGCTTGACCTCTTTGCTGCTCCTATCCATGACGTCCTAGATTTTCTAAACAGACTTTTTCAGTCTGGTTCTTCATCCAGAGGGCATGGTTCACCCCAATCTTCAACATCTCAAGCTCACTGCATGACTTCTCCAATTCCCATGATTGCCAGGCATCCCTCTCTTTCTTCCCCCATCCAATGAATCATTATTGCGCACCACAAACCCACTACTAGAAAACTGTACCAGTTCAAATGGAAGAAATTTACCAAATGGGCCTTGATTAAAGGGCATGATCTGTTTGCTGCTCCTATTCATGACGTCCTAGATTTTCTAAACAGACTTTTTCAATCTGGTTCCTTTGCTTCTGCGATTAAGGTTCATCTAGCAGCAATTTCAAACTTTCACCCTGGATGGAATAATTCTCTAATAATGTCTCACAAACTTTGTAAAGCCTTCTTGAAGGGACTCTTCCTACTGAAGTCCCCATTTAAAGAGCCAATTCCCCCATGGGATCTAACTACCATTCTTCAAGCTCTAACCAAAGCCCCCTTTGAACTGTCAGCATGTTGCCAGTTGAAGTATTTATCCTGGAAGACTGTATTTTTGGTAGCAATTACTTCTGCAAGAAGGGTTTCCAAACTGCAGTCCCTTTCATGCAAATATCCTACTTGATCTTTCATAAGGACAGAATTGCTCTGAGAACAAATCCATCCTTTCTGCCCAAGGTAGTCTCCGAATCAAATATTAATCAATCATTACAAATTACCAGCCTTTTTCCCTACTTTTTCAAACAAAGGAGAATATGCACTTCATTTACTAGACATGCACAGACAGTTATGTTTTTATCTCCACAGAACGAAATAATTTTGAAAGTCAGATCAATTATTCATAGCCTTCTCATCTCTCCATATAGGCAATCCTGTTACTAAGGTTACTTTAGCTAAATGGCTGAGAGACTGCATCACATTCATTTTCGTCTTCCCAAAACAGTTCAAGCCCACTCAAAAAGAGCTGTAACAACATCAGTGGTTTTCCAGAGCTTCTCTAGATGACATCTGTGCAGCAGCCACATGGTCCTCTCATCATACCTTCATCTCTCATTACAAATTAGACCAGGTCCCGAGGGGTCCCACATACTTTGACTCTATGGTGCTTTGGAATATTCTTCCATGAGACCTCCCAAGATTAAAGTAGCTGGGGATTCTGTCTCATTGTCAAGGATTAGGTGAAGATTAACAACATCAGATAAAGAAGTTATGTCTTACCATAACATTCTATCTATGTTGTTCATCTTCACCAGTCCTTGACATACCTTCCCACCTTCCCCCATCCTAAGACTCTTAGTAGATTTCAGTCCTGAACTAGTTTCTCATTAAGGACTTATACATGGCCCCGTCTCTAGAATATCTCTACTTAACCAGTCTAATTTCTGCTGTATACTATCATCTGGCAAACTCGATCTGAGGTAATCTCTGTGAGGAGCATTATGGGTAGAGCCTAGGTCGAGAGTTTGGAGAGCATGAGCTGAAAGATATTGCCAAGTCAGTTTCAAGGGTTTGGAACCGAACCCACTGTCAAGGATTGGTGAAGATGAACAACACAGAAGGAACATTATGGTAAGAAATAACTTCTTTTTGTGGTACTTGCTGTCCCTGTGGAGAAAAAGGTTGAGACTCTGTATGTAGAGATAACAGGGTTGGGTGCTGAGGATCCAAGGAGGCAGGGACAATCTGAGCGACTGACACAGACATGGCTCTCTCCAAAAACTCAAAGGTTGACCTACCCTGAGAAGCCTTTGGATCCTGGTCCCTCCCTGCTCTGAGGAAAATCCCCCCGAGGCAGAAGCCAGAGCCGAGCTCACCACAGCTCAACCCCCTAGGTGCAGGGACAGCTTTGAAAACTTTGGAGTTGATCCCAACACCTCGGAGCTGACTAGGCAGCTACAGCTCTGAGAGGTCTCTGTCTCTGACTGAACCAAAGAACTCAGAGCAAACAATGGATCCAATGATAAAGTTACCTTTGGATCTGAAGCAGATGGAGCTGAGTAGCTCAGATCCAAGAGCTCTGAAGCTTTGAAAGAAGTCAGAGGAGGATGTAAAGGAGGTGTAGTTGATGTACAGAACTCCTGACCCAAAGGCCCAGAGAAACTTTCTCACCAGTCTCTCCAAGAAGTCCTCTTTGGTCAAACACCTAAGACTTAGGCCTTTTCAGAAAGGGAGAAGGCATTCTCAATGGAATCAAGTCCAGTGAAGGTGAGTATTGGGTCCTTGATAAGCCAGGTAGGCAATAGAAGTCAAATCAGAAGGTGTCTGATTCGGTGAAGATTTGGTCTTGTCTGAAGTCAGATCCAAAGAGGTGGATAGAGCCATATGTTTCTTAGTCTTCACTTTCGGATCCAAGGAGGTTGTAGCCAGGATCCAAAAGCTTGGATCTTTTAACTGACGGATCTGACGGAGAAGTTGGAGCTGACAGAAGCCTCTTAGATTTTTCAGAGGTTTCAGATGAGCAAGAGGAAGGGCTAGATGATGTTAATTGGCCATTTGTTTTGTTTATCAGAAAGGGAAGCTCCAGATAATGCTTCGCTGAATGCAGATGGAAGAAGACCTTTAAGAATTAACTTATTCTTGCGTTCAACCAGAGCTCTATGGTTGAACACGTGGCAAATAGAGCAATCTTCTAACAACAGGCACACAAGTTATGTGAGTCAGACTAAGGCATTTTCCTCTGACACTTCCTACACTTTTTAAAGCCAGCCGGCCCTTTTGCTTTATCTACCATCCTGAAAGAGAAAGCATTAAGCAAAAAAGAAATTAAGGATAGAAGACCTTTTTTTTTTTTTTTTTTAAGAGAAAGAAGTAAAAAAAAAAGGGGGGGGGGTACCAACAATGGTAATCTAGGAATACACTAAGTGTAAAGAGAAAGAATACTAACAATAGTATTCAGAAGTACTTTCGTACGTGAAAAAGGAAGAGAGAAATAATAGCAAGAAAAGAGTTGCTAAGTAAGGCATGTAAGCTAAGCTTTAAAGATAAACATAGACCACTGGGGGGGGGGGGGGGGTAAACTATGTAAAGGAGAAAGGAAGTTTAAATTCAATCAAATTCACTTACCTGCTTGAGAGCAACTGGTCACCCACCACGTTTAATGCAAATAGTAGCAAATGAGATCTGAAGTACTTAGGAAGGGTGCGTTCTGGGTAAGGAAGAAGCTCAAGAGTTTTTTGCTTACCACGAATGAGTCATATCCGAGGGATAGGATCCAAAACCATAGGTTGAGGATAGAATGAAAACTGACAACATCATATCTATTACTGGCTCCCTTTTGTCTGAGGCAACATTGGTCTCTCCTGCTGTCTCACCTGACAAAGGATATTACAGAAAAATACCTCTACAACCGGACCTGATCACTCAACCAAAAAGATTGCTTCTCTACCCAAATCCTCTCTGTCTCAGCTTGACTCTGTGGATAATAGGATTTTAATCTCTTAATGACACATTTTCTCTGAAGAGGTTGTTTATTACAAGAAGCCAGAAGACACATTACTAGAAAATCTAACACAGCTAAATGGAAAAGGTCTTTCTGTTTGTGCTGCACATATAGTCAGGACCCACTCTTATCACAGGTCCCTGCTGCACTGCTGTTCCTTTATAAACTGCTACTTTCAGGCTTGGCTTACTCTTCTATAAAGGCTCACCTGTCAGCCATCAGTGCCTGCCTGCCTCTTAACCCCCCCGCTTATGGCTAGAGTGGAAGTCAAGCTTTTCCTCAGGGGCTTTTGCATTCTGCAATACACCACCAGAAAACTGAAGCAGAAGGATGAATTAATCCAAAAAGACCACAAAGCCAAGAAATCAAGATGAGATATTTTATTAAAAATCTCTAGCTCCTGGGCTCAATTGCCTTTGAAGAGTACACCATTACATAAACACATAGCACCTAAAATACCTTCATCTGTTATCACATCACTTTATTAAACAATTATACTGTTAAACAAGGTACATTAAAAACCTCCAATTGCATTCAGCATTCAAGCTATTTGGAATCAAAGTATCATATTTCAGTATAAAAATTGATTCTTTGTGCAACAGTTTATTCTTAATATTTACATCACTATATTGTCCAAGGCACATTTGCTCTAATATTGTAGCTTGTAGCCTTTCAATTTCATTATTATAAGTTTCAAAATGCACTGCAACAGGACTTAATACTCTGGACTTTTTATCTCTCACAAATGTTCTTGTAGTCTTGTTTTGAAAGCCCTTTTGCGTTCCCTATATAACATTTTTCCCAAGGGCACTTCAGGGCATGTATTATCCCTTCTGTATCACAACTATATTTACCCTGTGTTATATATTTCTTTCCATTAAGTTTGTTAACACTTTTAACTACGTTTACAACATTTACCACAATGTATAGCACCTGTATAGCTTATATCTCTTGTTATATTATCTAATGGAGACAAAAACGTTCCATGTACCAACATATCTCTTAAGTTTCTTCCCCTCATATGAGATACTTGGTATCTTTATGTTTCAACAAAACGCCTCAATAAAATTTTACCAATTTCACTACTTCTGTACTAAAGAGGCTATATGTTATCACAAAACAAATGTTTCCTTTCTCCCTTATCCGTAAATGTAAAGTCTTTCTAGGGATAAATATCCAGTTTAACTTTATGTTCATCTGTTCTAAACCTCTCTATACTTTTCAATTATGTCTCACTATCATATCCTCTTTTAATAAAAAATATCCATTGTGACCTGTAATTCTTTCCAAAAATCTATATCATTACTACACAATTGATGTAGTCCTAAAAACTCTCCATAATGTAAAGCTGATAAAGTATGTGGTGGATGACAGCTATTCTCATGTAAATATTGACTATCGTACACAAATTTTCTGCATATGTTTGTACCTATTCCACCATTGTTAGTACCTTTCAACCTTATGTCCAAAAATGATATTTCCTTACCTACTTTTAGGCCATCAAACTCTAATTTGAATCTATTAGTCTGTAAATTGTGTACAAAATCTGATATTAATTCTTATGCATTCTACCCCCTACCCCCCCCCCCCTGGAGACCCATCTTTCCCCCTTGGGATCTCAGTTTTATATTTGAAAAGCTTAAATTGCCTCCCTTTGAACCAGCATATTCTGCTTCTTTAAAATTCTGCACTTGGAAAACTGTCCTACTCTTGGCTCTCACTTTTGCTAGGAGAATTTCTGAGTTACAAGCTCTCGTGGCCATTCCCCCTGTTCTTATTTTCCATGAGTACAGGGTGACTTTCAGGGCTAACCCATCCTTCATGCCTAAGGTAGTGAATGAGCTGTCCCTCAGTCAGCCTATTCGCTTACCCACTTTCTTTTCCAATCCCCAAAATAGGTGGGAATGTATTTTACATTCTCTGGGCATTCATAGGCAACTGTGATTTTATCTAGATAAAACTAAATATTTCAGGAAGACTGACCAGCTGTTTGTATCCTTTATGAGTCCTAAGCTGGGCCAGTTGGTCTCCAAACAAACTGTTACAGCTTGGAAATTTAAAGCCACCTCTTTTTGCTACTCATACTATGGTAAGTCCTTACCTGCCCTCCAGAAAGCTCATTCCACCAGGGCAGTAGCTTCCTCATGGGATTTTCACAAGGGAGTAGAGGCCAGGTCTATCTTGAAAGCAGCTACTTGGTCCTCAGTACACACACCTCTGGAGCCAGGGCTGCCTTTGCTAGGTCTGCCTGGTCTGCACTACTGGACATCTCATCTACTCAGTAGCCAACCACCCTTCTCTCTATCTCCTTCACCACTGGCATCACCCATATGCCAGGAATACTACAACATCGATTTCATTCAGGACATAGAACAGTTCTGTAAGAAATTATCATAATAGTAGATCTGAAGTAGGAGAATTAATTTGTCAGCAACCTGTGGGTATGGATCCGATATCGGATCCGAACCGGCATGGCTTATCCAGCTATGGATCTCACCCATAATGCCGACCTCAGATCTAGTTTGATGGTAAAGGCTGGGTTGTCAGAGCTCCAAAAGCTAAGTCTTAGTATTCTTATTAAAGGGTTTTAAAACTTTTAAAACTTTATGTGTGAAAGTTATAGGTTTCCCTTCTGTTTATATCTTTTGGGTTAATTTAATATAGTTTTACCCTCCCTCGCTGGTTCGTAGTTGGTGTGTGTGGTGTGAGTGTTTTAGTTTACTTTATTGTTACTATTTTCAAAAAAAAAAAAAAAATCAAAAAAAAAAAATAGTGATGTCTGAGGCCCCAAAGGCTGTTTTGTGTGGCCAAAAGCTCCCCTTGATGGCCACACCACACACTGTGCCGCTCGATTTTGGGGTTGACACCTCACTTCAGGGTGTTCAATCTCTGCAGGGTTCAACCCCAGGGCATTGAAGGAGAGGACGGAGCTTGCTGGTCTTGTCTCTTGCCCCCCCCCCATGACCGCGCCCGCCCCTGATGTGATCACCGGCAGTCCTCCCTGCCTGCTCCCCTCCTCCACTTCAAACCCCGCCAAAAAAAGGGGGAGAGGGAAAGGAAAAAGGAGGAGGAGAGGAGCACACCACAAGTGGCGGCCGAGATCTCCATTGCCTGAGGATGGATGCTGATCTGGACGGATGATGCGAAGGTTCATCCAGGCCCAGATGCAGATATTTTAAGCCCATTGCTCCTTCTCCGGATCCGACCTCCACACTGGTCCCTCGGATCTGCTGGCTCCCCTCAGCTTTTGATGTAGTGGAGAGGGCTCTGTTGAGGGCATCCGGACCTGCCCTCTCCATCTGCTCTGGGCCAGGCTTCCATCACCCGGCCACTGGGACAGCCCACTTCACTGCCCCAAGCAGTTCCTGTGGTTCTGGACATTGCTGGTGAGGCATTCCTGTAAGAGAAGACACTGACTTGGAGGAAGGCATGTTACCGGATTAGAGGTGGGTGGAAAGTCTTCCTCGGACGAGTCAGTGTTCTTGGAGGCATTTTGAGCGGGCCCATCTACCTCTTGGTGCCACCCCTGGTGGACACCACACACCGTGGTGCCAATCCCCCGACAGGATCCTTAGCCCTCCTGCTGACCGTGCCCACTGGAGCAAGGGACCCCGGTAGATGCCATGTTGTCAGCCACTAAGTCAGTCCATCCCGAGCAAGGAGTCTCGGATGATGGACCGTTTGGGAAGCGAATCTTTAGTTCAGCGACCTTCTCAGTGCAACTATTTGGCACACGTCATTAGGATGCAGCGCTGCATCCCCAGAGTCCATATCAGAGGAGGACAAACTTATGCACTCCAGGAACCCTTCGGTTCTGCCTTTTGGCAAGGCGGTAAGATGCTGTCTGCCATCGGAGTCCGCTTCTCTGTGCCCCAGAGGTCCTACTCCAGGAACCAAAGTACCAGAAGAAGATGTGGTTCCAGAAGGGCTCTCAGGAACTCTGGGTCCAGGGAACCTTTCTTTGCCCGACTGCTCCACTCTGGAGGCAGGGGGATGTTCTCGGAGCACCTAGGCGCATGGGAGTCCATTACATTGGACGGATTATATCCAGAGGTTACAAGATCCCCTTTCTTCATGTCCCAAAGTTAAAATCCTCCCGATGTTCCACCCGATCAGAGGGAGGCGCTTCAGCAGAAATTGGCCATCTGCTGAAGGTTCTTTTATTCTAGACCTGTCCCTGTTGAACTGTTGGTTCCCAAGAGAGGTTCCGAAATAGTCACTTACACAGTCCCGTCCCCCTTCTAGGGAGAATCACTGGCCAGTCACTACCAGTTCAGGGTCCTTCACTGGCTTCTCACCACCCCAACAAGGCATCTACTCTCTTTGGCAAGAGACTCACGGTAACTTCCTTTCCCTAGCTCCCAAGCTAGGCATCACGATAAACATAGAAAAGTCCAACCTGGTCCCTACTCAAACAATAGAATTGAGCCTTTCTCACAACCTCCAGCTCAACACCTGTGGAATTGATCCTGAGGGCTAGGGTCTGTGTTATTCTTCTTCCACCGCCCACTTGAACATGCGGGTGCTTCAATGGACACTTCAGGTGCAATGGTTGTATCATCCCATTGCAATCAGCAAGGCTGGTGGCTTCATTCTCTGGACCTCCACAGGATCTCCTCTCACCACGGTGACCACGGATGCTTCCTGCCTCGGGTGGGAGGCATTTGGATGGTCCAAGCACGTGGAGTGATTCAGAGACCTCCTGCATATCAATGTTCTGGAAATGAGGCGGTGCCAGGCCCTCCTTCCTGGGAACAATTCAATCAGACAACATGTCGGTGGTCTGGTACATCAACAAACAGGGGAACCAGGTCTTACCCTTTATGTTGAGAAGCCATGAGTGTGGAATGGGCGATCTCCACCAACCACTTTCTCGGTTGGACCAACATCCTAGCGGACAAGCTCAGTCACACCATTCTCTTCCGTGGGGACTCCTGTTGCGATCTCTTTGCTTCTTCTTTAAATGCCAAGTGCAACAGTTCCTCCAGGGATTCGAGACTCGCTCTGGTGCATGCTGCTCCCGGTCTTCTTCGCATACCCCCCTGCCCCTTGATTGATGAGTACTTACAGAAGCCTCTCGGTTGGGGTGCAGAATGATCCTCATTGCCCGTTCTGGCCTCGACAGATCTGGTTCCTTACCTAAGGTCTCATTCAGTGAATCCACCTTGGATTCTAGATCCCATTCTGGATCTGATATCACACGGGCCGAACCTGCCAACTCCGAACCTGGACAACCTGAAGTTGACTGCTTGGCTGCTCCAGTTCCACTCCTAATCAGGACATTCTGGTAGCGGCCCACAAGCCCTCTACCAGAAAAATTTACCGCAGTAAATGGGCGTTTCTCCATTTGGGCAGAGCGGCAAGACCTAGATCCTTTCACGGTTCCCCTTCCTTTGGTTCTAGATTTTCTTACTACTCTCTTTAATGATGGCGCCAGTAGTTCCACGGTCAAAGTTCAGTTGGCGGCCATATCTCATTACCATGTTGGACACGATTCAGGGTCTCTTATGTCGGCTAAGTTATGCAAAACCTTCCTAAAAGGCACCTTGCTCAGACCCCTGTCAAAGCGGTTCCCCGTTGGATCTTTCCTTGGTACTTCAGGCCTTGACCACCCTTACCCCCTGAACCTGGGCCACAGTCGATCTTAAATACTTGTCCTTTAAGACTGCTTTTTTGGTAGCCATTACTTCAGCTAAGAGAGTTTCAGAGCTTCAGGCCCTGTCCATGAAACCGCCTTATTTGCTTTTTCATCCGATCAATCCCTCCTTTCTTCCTAAAGTAGCTTCAGAAGCTAACATTAATCAGTCCATCAACCTCCCTGTTTTAAGTATCAAAAATACAAGCTGCATTCCTTGGATGTTCACAGGCGGACAGCTGGTCATAGGCAATCAGACCAGTTGTTCATTTCTTTTGCCAAATTCAATCTGGGTAAACCAATTTCCAAAGTTTCTTTGTCACGCTGGATTTCTCAGTGTATTCTGTTGGTGTACCAAGCCTCTGGGAGGCAGTCCATGCTCATTCGACCCGGTCTGTCTCTAGTTCAGCAGCCTTTAAGTCTAGGGTTCCTCTGGATGACATTTGTTCAGCAGCCACTTGGGTTTCATCTCATACCTTTATTACTCATTACAAGCTGGATGTCACTTCTAGAGGTAGAGCATCCTTTGGCGAATATCCTTCCATGATGGCCACCCAAGATTCAGGTAGCTGGGGACTCTGTCCCACAGGTTGCTGACAAATGAATTCTCCTACTTCAGATTTAGAAGTTATGTACTTACCATAACATTCCATCTGAGTAGGTGGATTCATTGTCTGCAGTTTCCTGCATAGGGTGTGTTACCCTTTGGTTAGGTAGTTGCGCAGGCAAACTCGATCTGAGGTCATGTAGGGAGAGCAGGGCATTATGGGTGAGGGGAGATGCTAGGAGCTCGGATCCATAGCTGGAAAACCATGCCGGTTCGGATCCGATATCGGATTCATACCCACAGGTTGCAGACAAATGAATCCACCTACTCAGATGGAACGTTATGGTAAGTACATAACTTCTAAATATCTTACTGATCACTGTTGCAGTATTCCTTCCACCATCCATCTCCTCTTCTCTGATTTACTTCAACCCCCCCCCCCCCCCCGCTTTAACCTCTGCTCTGCTACAAGGAAACGGAGGAGTTTTCTTACCTTTTTGAGTTACAGTACTTACTTAGTACTCTTCAGGTTGCTGGCTTTGAGATAGTCTGAAGATCCATGCTTGTACATCCATATGTTTACCCCTGTGCTTACGAACTAAGGTCTTGCGTCAGATGTACGACCTCAGAATGGTAACACTTTGGTATCCGGCCAGACATAAGCAAAGACAACCCATATGTCAGGAAAACCGCAACACTGATCAGTAGGACATCTGCTGTTATGGTAAGGTCTTACACAAATGTACTTTCTCTACCCCTCTAGTATCTAATGTGCTGTGCTGGCTGTGCTGGCATAGAGGGCTAGACTAGGATGTAGAACCTGGTATGAGTTTTTTATATATTTCATGTTTTTAGGTGGGTCCACATCATTGAGATGAGGTAGGACAGTCTGGCATAATTGGTAGTGGTTTCTTGCTCCAAGACAAGATAGCATGGGTTACTGTCCCTTTGCAACAGAGTTACTGGATGATACACTTAGCCTAGGCAGCAAGCTTACACTACTCTGGGAATGTCTGACTACTGTTGAAGCCTAAGCAGAATATTGGCATCTGCCTGCAAGCAAAGTTCACGTTGTAAACTGTGGGAATTAACCTATTGTTCAGACATATTTTTTTATGGTAAGTATGCTAATACAACTGCGCTTTCATTGCCATTGGTTCAGGGAGAAAATTTTTGATGGCTTACTAATTGTATTCATTTATTTATTTATTTATGTAATTAATTTATTGCATCAAGTTATGGACCCTCTGCTGGAAAATGCTACTGTGAAAGGCCATTTTCGTAAAGGCATAACTTCTTCCAGTCCTTGGTTGAGAAGTTTCTGCATTGTAAATATTTCTGCCATGGCCACTTGTTCTTTTGCCCAGACATTCACAAAGTATTATTGCTTGGAATTTGACTGTTTTTAAGAGTTGCAGTGCTTTGGAACTCTGCCTTCTGGGCATTTGCCTCTTAGACATCTTCTTTCAACTGTTTCCCCTTTTTTGCTACTGTTTAGGATTTTCCCATTCCTATCTAGCAGGGTCCCTGATGACAGACGTAACAGATACATTTATTGTGTCTGTTGATCTCTGAGGGTCATAGTTACATTCCCAGAAATTCTCACATATCTGGATAGCTTCTTCATTCCGTAGTTGCAGGTGTTCTCATTGTCAGCCAAGTATATATATTTTTATCCTGCTACAATGTAGGTGCCAAATCTATATTCTTTTCTGTTTTATTTTCAGGAAGTTGCTTATTTAGGATTTGGGAGCTAACTTTCAGGATCAGGTGTTAAGCATGCATCCTAGTATGAGTGTAATGTCAAAGCATGCACCAAAAGAAAACATTCATGCTCCAATAAATACAGCTTCAGAGAAAAATAGTTGAACTGAGAGAGAGAAATTGGAGGGTATATGAAATGTAATCCCATAATGGAAGATTTCCTTGTAGATCAGCTGATATTGTACAAAGGTATGACGTGGTACTGGGACTTCTATCTTTATCACCTACAGAACGTAGTACCATGGCAGAACTTGGACTACACAGCATCTAAAATTTCCCCAGGCTACCAGACCCCTCTTCTTACCCAAAACCTTATGCAAATCAGAATCCTTTACATATCTTTTTTACCATGCACTGAGGAAGGTTGCTGCTTCTAAATAGCCCAAAACTATTGTAAAGAAAAATTATTTCAGTTGACAGCTTTACCTTTTTCTTTCTGACCCTATGCTTTTGCAATTCTAAGATTAATGTCTTTTTATATTTTTCTATCAGGGTGTTACTAACATCCCCTCCCTCTTTCAGAGGCCTGTATCTGCTTCTCACTCACACCTGTTGAAAAGTTTCAGTCTGTTAGTCTTTTGCCAGGGTGCGGTAGTTCATAGGTGTGTACTAGGCTAATGTCCCTGGAGCCTTTACAAGGCTAGCCCATAGGATTACCCTGGCATCGTACCACATGACCTTAGTTCCCACTGCCTCTGTCAAGTAGAGCCACTGGAGTGATCCCCGAGGTGAATTTTCTATTTCTCATCCACTCATCAATATTTCTCTTGAAGAGGGCCAGTGAGGTGCTCTGTTTGACATGTATGGGAAGTCTTTTCCATAGCATGGACCGTCTCTGGGTTATGAACCTGTCCCTCCAGCTTGTTCTATTGATTGTGGAAATGAGGTTGAGGTCTCTGGAGCATGTGGTGCAGAGGAATTGGGATTTCTTTAGATGTAGCTTTTATAACAGAGCTGGGTCAGACATGACTTTGGAAGTCAAGCAGAGATTGCCTCTAAGCAGGCGATATGAGACAGAGAATAGTTGGAGTTTTTTGAGTCTGTCCATATAGGACAAGTGATTAAGGCCTAATATCCTCTTTGTGAGGTACTTTTGTGGCCTCTCCAGTTGTTGCAGGTGTCTAGTGAGGTACATGCCAAATGGGGCATTGCACTTGATGATTGGCCTAATGAGGGAAGAGTAGAGGGAGACAATGACCTCTTTCTTCCTGGATGCAAAACCCTTAGTAATGAGATGTGCCACATAGAAGGACTTTCTGACCAAAGTGGAAATGTGGTGGTCAAAAGAGAGGTTGCTGTCAACCTGTGTTCTCAGATCTCTTATGACGCCTTCTGTGTTCAGTGAACTACAATCGATGTGGTAATTCATGGGAACCAGGTTTTTCCCAAAGGGGATGACGACATATTTTTTGGCATTGAGCTTAAGGCCATGGTTCTGACACCAGTCGTCAATATCAGTGAGGCCTTTCTGTAGGATGTCAACATCACTTGGGGAGTTAATAATAGCTCCCAACTTGCAATTGTCTGCGAACTTTGTCAGCCAGAGTTGCTTTGTGTTGGCCTGGACTTCAGAGAAGTAGATACCAAACAGGAGAGGACCCAGGACTGAACCCTGTGGGACTCCACTCATGACTGGTTGGCAGGCTGACTTGGACTCAGCTACTTTCATGCTGTGGGTTCTATCTGTGAGCCAGTTTGCAACCCACTTAGTGATATTGGGGTTGATGCCTAGCTTAGTTTGTTTTTCTATGATTCATGAGTGGAGAATGGTATCAAAGGCCTTGGCCAGATCAAGGAAGGCTGTATGAACTACCTTGCCTTCATTCACAGCTCTGGTGACTGACTCAAAGAAGTTGGTCAGGTTGAGCAGGCATGATCTACCCTTCACAAAACCAAACTGTGTGGGATCCAGAGTTTGGAGATTCTCTATATCCTTGTTTATTAGGTCCATGATGATGCATTCCATAGCTCTGCATATCAGACTTGTCAAGCTAATGGGACGATAGGTCCCAGGGTCTGGAGTCACTCCTCCTTTGTGGAGAGGGATGACTGTAGCAGTATGCCATTCGGTAAGGACAAAGCCTGAGGTGAGGCTGTGATTGAACAGGGCATACAGGTGAGGTGCCACTTCACTCTGTAGTTCATGTAGAACACAGCCAGGGATATTGTCAGGTCCTATAGAAGCTGTATTCTTGGCCTTGGACAGTGCTGTTTTAACCTGTGCAGCAGTTATACTGGGTGCCTGGCAATCTAGTGGTATTGTGATTGGTCCTTTGGTGGGGGAGAGGGGTAAAGTTGGCACTGAATCTGTTGGCCAGTATATTGGCAATATCTGTTGGCTCGGTATAGGAGGTGCCATTGTGCAACAGCTCCAAGCAAATCTGGGTATTGCTGTGGAGATTCTTTACATAACTATAGAAGCCTTGTGGTCGTATTTACTGTATACTGCAATTCTATTTTCATAGCTAGCTTTAGAGGATTTGATGAGAGATCTCAACTTTTTGTTGAGGCTGATAAGGGAGTTTTCCCAGTCTTGGGACTTCACCTTATTCTGCATCAGTTTCATCCTTCTGTTGTAGAGTTTGTTTATGGCAGGGGACCACCAGATTGGCTTCCTTTTTTTGGAAGAAATCATCTTGGTTCTATTGGGTATGGCGAGATTCATGCATTTGTGTACGTGTTCATACAAGGCTTTAGTGTATGATTCAGTGGTCATGCAACTGATCTTCATTTGCATGGGTGCCGTGAAGTTAGCCACCTCAGTTTTTAGGAGCCCAAAGTTAGCTTTGAAGAAGTTTTTCATGGTGGTCACCTTTGTGGGGGGTGTGGGGTGTGGGAGGGATGTGGATTTCCAAGGTGATTAGTTTGTGGTCAGATCTAACCAGGGAGGAGTTGACTACTGGTGTAGAGCAACGGTCGCCCATGTTAGTAAAGACCAGGTTAAGGATGTTGCTACCTCTAGTGGGGGTAAGAACGAGCTGGTCCAGGGCATTGGAATTAATGAATTCTAGGAAACGTTGGGCAAGTGTATTGGTACATGAGTAGTTTTCCCAGTTAATGGAGGGGTATTTGAAGTCACCAAGTATGAGAGTGTTAGGTTGGACCCTAATATTCTCCAGGGTGTTTAGGAACGTGGAATGTGAGTCTTAGGACATGGTTGGAGATCTATAGCAGGCTGCGACCTGAATCTCTGTCTTATCCAATGTTAGCTGCACTTGAAGTATCTCTGATGCGTTATGTTGGGCTACAAGTCTGGAGGTGTGTGCATCCTTTATGAATATGGAAACACCACTGCCTTTGGAGCTTCGGTCCAAGTTCTGGATCCGAAAAGTGTGGAATGAATTATAGCCTGGTAGTGCAGAGGTGATGTCTGCTGCCTTGAACCAGGTCTCTGTTATAGCACAAATGTTGATGTTCTATGTTCTCCATTTTAAGGAGTGCTTTGAGTGAGTGCATTTTGAGATTTAGAATTCTAGCATTGAGCAGCATGACCCTCAGATTGCATTTGTTTGTAGCTGTTACAGTGGTAATTTGGTCTTTGGAACACCGTCTAAAAAAGGCACTATAGGGGTGGCAAGAGGCTTGGCCAGTATCTGGAAACCCAGGGGTGACAGATGCAGGCCATCTCTGGCAAAGCATCTAGGTCTGTCAATCATGTCATCCCAGGCAGACAGATACTGGATTCCCGTAGAATGACATCAGAAACTTAGCCAATTGTTGAAATCAATCATTTTCTTCTTGAAACTATGGTATCATTCTGGGTGATGGTAGTAGGCTGCTCAGGGCTAGGGTCATATCCGTCTGGGCTACATAATCCGTAGTCCAAGGAGGTACGTCTCAGGTCATTCACACCCACATGTACAATGACATAGTCATATTTGTACCTGTTGTTGTGGGACTAGTTTTTGAATCTAGAGATTGTCAAGGAGAAGAAAGTAAATTTACAAAATGTAAATGCAGGGGGAGAATCCCCAGAGGCAGACATACAAAGTAAAGGATATGTTTGAGTAAAGAATATTTGTAAAAGGATTGCAATATTTGTGCTCGTTTAAAGCCCTATTGAAAGAATGCACACACACACACACACACACACACACACACACACACACACACACACACACACACACACACACACACACACACACACACACACACACACACACACACACACACACACACACACACACACACACACACACACACACACACACACACACACACACACACACACACATCCCTGCTCACAAAGGGCAAGGAAACTAAGAGAAAACCTACTGCTGGCTCATTAAGGGATTCAGCAACAGCTACCAATACTACAGCATCCCTAGTTTGCCTCTACCTTTTCTAAGTTTGGTGTTAATGCAGCTGCTGTCATGGGTATTTGTTAGTATTCGCCTGTCTTCCACCCATAACCTGAATATGTTTTTTTGGTTTCTTCTTAATGCTGAAATGAAGATTGTGGTAACTCCTCTTCCTCTGACTTCTAAGTCTATAAAGCCATCTAGGAGTTATATGTAGAGTTAAACTGTAAGAAAATGCTGCAGGCCTTTCTTGAGATGCAACACATGTAGTTTCAGATCTCATCCATCCACCATCCCAAGCTAACAGCAGGGTGGTTAAAGCACCTGCTTATTTGCCAGTTTTTGGTATTTAACTGTCATGGTCCTCCCCACTGGAAACTGTTCACCCTCTGCGCTGTCAGCAGCATTTGGCCTCAATGTCAGTGAACCCTTTGCATACCTCTCAACTATACAGATTTTTGCAGAATGTCCAAATTTTTGCCTCATATTTTTGGTCCGTTGTTCATAAAATTATGTTTTTCTGGCAAATTAGTGGCAAATCATTAAAGAGTGAAGTTAGAAAATAATGACTGACATTTGAGTTTCAGACTTTATACCTTTCAGAAAATTCATGCTAATGCCAATCTGTTATTCTTTCAACTTTTTAAGTTTGTAAGAGCAATATTTAAAAATTGTCCCTATTTCTGGGCCTTTGTCCCACTTTTATTAATGGCTTTGTCCATATTTCTTGCTCTAAGAGTTTGAGAGGAATGCCCTTCAGTGATGACTGTGGTCTAGTGCCATGACCTTAGTCTTTTATTCTTACCCCATCAGTGTCAACTTTGCCGTCAATGTTTGAGTTTTCAATGCTGGAGCCTTTGGCTTTGAGAAGTCTTTTGGCCCCAAGGCTGGGGATTATTATTTTTTTTTTTTGGTGCATGTATTAGACCCAGTCCCTTCAGGACTGACCATTTGGCCATTGAAACAATTCAGTCAACAAGATAAGCCATTCAGCCCCCTGCTTTGATGTCCTAGAATAAATTTTGAGACTGAATTGTTTGCCAGCACTAATGATCAGGATTTGGCCATCAGGTTTGGGGTCCTTTGCTTTGGATTCTGGCTTGGTGACAGGACTCTGGTCAGTCAAGAGCTCTTCTATAGGCCTAGGCTATGGCACAGATGTTGATCCTAGTGCCAGTGAACTACACATTCCTGCTTTTGTCCCTGTCAGTGCCTGCACTCCATTTGGTCTCACTCAAGACCCATGTTTGCTGTCTTGAGTTTGTACCATTCACCCTGTGCAGTAAACAGAGACTGGTGTCTTCAGCAAGATGTCTCTCTTAGTATTAATACAAAAGAAGTCTTCTGGAGACAAAGTCAGATTGAATCAAGCAGATTTATTCATGAACAGGATACAACAGAATCGTAAGAAACACCAAAAAGGCAAAATCTTTTTATACACATAAATATTTTGGAATATTCTCCAATACTTTTCCATCTTTTCATCTTTTTCTCTTAACATAACCAGACAATACAGGTTTTCCATCTCTGACATCTACAAACTATTTATTCTATAACAAGCTTTCATGGTTTCCACAACTATAATACATCTCAACAACTTTTGACATGTCCAATAATCCTACATTCCCCCACCTAAAGACAGCTCAAGGTCTTCTACCATTTTAGAAATGTCCTGTCTCCCAGCAGCATACTTTCTTATGGTTAGTATGTGTGATGATATGCTTAATAATCAGAAATAGCTATGCAATTTTATCTTTCCTTGTGCAGTCTTGTAGCATCAACAACCTCACAATATTCTTTCCTATCTTATTTTGTGCATAGTTGTTGGCAGTATAATGTCTGAAATAATTCTATTTGAAGAAATACAGCCTAAGGCTTCCCACTAACAGTCAGCTCCATTTAAGATAATTTTTCATCCTCATATTACTCGCATCCATGAGCAGGTAAGAAGACTAAATGCTAGAGGAAGTGTGTCGACTCACTGCAGAAAGACAAGAAAGATAATTTCCTTCCATCCTCCCCAGTGTTCCTAAATTTGGGGAAGTTTTGGAAGTGATCAGGATCACAGAGGGATAGCCCTGTGACCCACACCCTCCTCTCCCAAACACGTTCTGCAAGAAGCCTTCTGGTCTAAGTGTTCCATCTGGGTATTTCCCACAAAGAACAAGAAGTTTCAGCTGGTGGTAAAAATCAACACAGCAGAAAGTGCATGTTGTTGAATCCATTCCAGTGAGGCCTGACAAGATCATCTGACCTCCCAAAGACTGGAACTTGTCACATATTGACTATTTTTGTTGTAGCTGCTCACAGGAAGGCTACAACTCCACAGAAGTCTGTTGTACATAAACAAAATAGTGAGTCTCATGCTTTGGATAGACTAGGGAAGCCTGTTTACATGTCCTGCACATAGTCTTTAAGGGAAGTAAACTATCATATATTCCATTCCATTGTCATGGAAGCTGATCACTAAATCCAACTCTGGATGGGTTTCCATTTGAGGGCTTAAAATATAAACTTCATTCCACAACAACCCTTTCTTCTTTTGTAAGCCTAACCATGTGCAAAGCTCATAATGCTGCGGATAGTTTTGATAGAGTCTCACTGACTTTGCTGAAGATACCATGACCAAATTCGTGAATGCCCTCTTTAATGAGACAGTGCTCTTTGTTCCATCAGTTAAAACTGACTTTAAAACTGAATGAGAAAGAAAAACACTGGCCCATATTGCGTGTGGTTGTTACTACCATTGGACTAACAAGGATTCACTGGACAGTTAAGTGCCTGGTTCCCCCAAGAGCAGTTTTTCTTTTTAACTTGGAAACTACCAAGAATGAGATGGTACAAGTCATATTACTGTCAGTAGCGCAACAGGTAGCACACTTGTCTTTGGTGGAGAAGGCTCTGGGTTCTATTCCCACACCACTGCAGCGTAGCATAAGGGTGTGCTGCACTCCTGATCATGCTGTCTTTCGGATGAGATGTTAAACCTAGGCCCCATCTGTATGAGTTGGTGGTAGCTTAAGTGGATGTAAAAGATCTAATGGCACCTATCAAAAAAAAGTGGGGGAAATTTCCTGATGCCCTGGCCAAATTTTCCCTAGTAGTAAAAATACCTCCATCGGTATCCCCTGAAAAGAGGGTACTAACTTAGTGGGACTAGGCCTGACCCAGTCAACAAAGGATAAACAAATAAAAATAAATGTTGTTAGAGTTAGGTTTGAAGCTCCCCACTGCTTGTTCTCACAGATATAGTAGAGCCCACATCAGTTTTTGGTTTTGCCATGGCCATCACCAGAGAAATAATAGGGGTTCTGTGGAACATCAATATGGTTATGATAGTTTATAGAACTCCTTTACATGTGGATATGACAGCAGTCAGCAAAACAATCAGGCATATTGTGGCCCCTTTTTGAGATTATCAGTCTGCTCCTTGGAGCCTTGCCTACTGTCTCACTCTGGAGTCAATCAGAGGTATTATGTTCCTTTACTCGTCATCACTGAGAGACATTACACTAGACAAGTATGCTAAGATAGATATATCCAGAGGCTACAAAATTTCATTCCTTTCTGCCAAGCCACAGTCTGTCCCTCTTTCAGAAATCCACTATGACCAGAAGAGTACAGCAATAAATGATGTACTCAGTGCCTGCTCCAGGGGTGCATAGAGATAAAGTCCACCCAGGTAGCTAGGTTCAGTTAGTGGCTCAGGTGCTTGATGGCACAGACAGGGTGGATGGGCATACCTGTCCTTGGAGAATAGGAGAGCATGGCCTCAAACACATCGTCACATGTGTCTAGTGGGAGCTGGGGACTTGTGAGGGTGATTGTACTGCAGGGGGTCATGACTTGTGTCTGAGGTGCTTGTGGAGCCATGGCTGATATCCTACACAGCTCACTGCAGACTACCCCCTGGATATGAGGTAAGAAAGCGTAGGGTGGGAAATTAAACTGCCAAAAACTCCCAGGCAGCAGTGTGACATTGCCCTATAGTCCCTCCATCAAGGTTACATTATTCTTATGTTAAAGTTCTTTTCATAGCCAAATCTAGTTCCTATCAGAATACTAACTTTCTTGTCATTGTCATTTCTAGAAGGTTGTATTTCTTTTATGAAAGGTAGTTTTTTTATGCCTTCTTCAAGGATTCTGTCTCTCCCTGGGATTTCTTCTTTGTATTGAAAAGTTAAGTCTTCCACACTAAATCAGCAGCCATGGCAGACTTGAAGTGCATTTTTTACAAAAACTCTTTTTTGACGGGTATTACCTCTGCCAGAATACCTCTGCCAGAAGAATCTAAGTTATAGGCTTTATGTGCCAACTCTCCTTACCTGTTCTTTCATAATGACAATGTGTCTGAAAGAATAAATGCCTCTTTAATGTTCAAGGCAAGTACTCCATGCTAAACCAGTCAATTTGTTGTTTCCAAATTATACCAGCAGTGGTATTTATTGCACTAAACAGATGTCCACATACAGCTTATATTCCCAAACCCAAATGTATCAGAAAAAACTTCAAACTTTTTATTTCTTTTTCTAAAAAGAAACTGGACTCTAAAAGTTTCCAAATTGACTGACCGGCTGGCTTGTTATCAAAAATACAATAATCTTTGCTTCTGAACCTAGGGCCTGCTCAAGGAGGACTATGACTCTTGAAACCTTCTTCAGGAAGACAACCCAGGATATTTGTGCAGCAGCTACATGGGCATCACTAAATACTCTTGCAAGGTACTGCAAGCTAATTGTGATCTCCTGTTCTGGGTGTTCTTTCAGAGTTATAGTCAGTTGGGTATATTTCCATCAAGAGAGGCCCAGGGAGGCAAGCTTGAGACTTGGTCTTGCTGGTGATGATAATGTAACTCCCAATGACAGATACAAAGATCACATATTTAATTTAATGAAACATCTATAGTGGTAATCTTATCTTTATTGCAATGCAGACCCTTCTTTCCCCCACTTCAATCATTACAGAGTCTGGGAGGTTGTTTATGCTCTATCTTGGTGTTGACTGACAGATCTGGAGAGGGTCCTGATTCACATAGCACTGAGTATAAAAGAGGACCTGGTAACCTGTGAAAGTTTTATATGCCAGGCTAGGTCCTGCCAATCTTATTAATGCAGGTGGAAAAGGTGAAACTGGCAGTAATTATTTATTAATATGGTAAGTACACAATGTTCATGTACATACTATTAACGTAAATGAAAAGACATAATAAACTTGTTGAGTGAGAACTAGGCCAAGGTTCATGTCAATGTATTAGAAAGCAGCAATTTTTTCTTTGGAAGTTATCCACATTTAGAGATGTATTTTAGTGTGCATTATGACAGTGAGCAAAGGTCATTCATAATCTTTACCATTTTGTTGATACAATATGTAAGTTAAGAAAGAGATGATCATTGTACCCAAAATATGCCTGAAGGAAGTGTTGAGGTTACAGTGAGAAGTGACAATAGTATTAACATCTACATATAGATCCTATGTTTTGGATCATTCTTGTTCAATTCTTCCCAAGAATTACCATGCAACATCTTTTTCAGAAGATCCTACACTCAGGGGTACATGTCTGTTACATGCTAAGCAGGTATAACCCCAAAACTTGCCATGCACATAGGTGAGATCATGATTTTAGCTTCTTGGGTAAAAGCTTCTATGTTCAGTGCCTCTACATGTATGTATACATTAACTGTGTGTATGAAATTTTGATCCAAAACCCACATTAGCATTGCCATTGGTTCATACAGAAAAATAATGTCAAGCATTTAGCAGTTTGTAGAGATTCAGTGCCAATTGATGCTAGAGACAGTAGCTTATGGACAATTTTCAGTAACAGACCTGGGAGGGGCTCCTTCCTTAACTGGAGGTTTTGTGACAAATATGTGAGCTTTCATTATATCACAAGACAAGCCCTTCTGAAGGCTTAACACTTGGAATCAAACTGGAGAAGACATTGACCATATTTTCCCCTTCCATTTTTGGCAGGGATCCAATTTTTTTTACATTATTTCTTCTTTCCCAGTTTTCTAGATCATTCACCTTAACCAGTAACCAGTTAATTTGTTTCAGCAAAAAAATATTTAAAGTAAATAAATAAATCTGTATGGTTTTCTTGCTCATTCGGTCTCCCCTTTGGGTCATTTAAGCTTGTTTCTATGATGTCTATATCAAGATTTTGTTGCTGGGTCAATTTATTTTAGACATTTTTGCCATTGTGTTGCATATATTCTATTTTTTAATCCATATTGCCCTTTTAAGGATAATTCTTCTGTAGATGACAGTATCTTCTGGAAATCCTTCTTTTTTTAGAGATGGTCTCTTGCTCGGTAGTTTTGTAAACAAATATCTTTCAAGTGTTCTGATGAAATATGTTCTGACAGGATTTTTTATTTATTTATTTATTTATTTACATTTGTTGACCGGGAGTGCCCGACTGGACGTGGGTCCATTTTAAGCAGAGGCCTGGGGAGAAAAGCTCCACAGTTAAAATAAACAGACAGTAGTTGCATTGGATTACATAGCGATTAACAATTTGATTAACATACCAATTAATTACAAACATATTTACAGATGAAGAACATAGTACATCAGTAGACAACTAGAATCTTTATCTGTGAAGTACATAACAGACATTAACAAATGTTACAATAAGACGTTCCTGCTGTATAATAAGTACTAGGCTTATGAGCATCTGAGCTTGCTATAATCAAGGTAGTTAGTGGGGTGGAAAGAAAGGTAGTGGTTGGATGGGGTGGGTGATATTAGAGTGGGAGTTGCAAGGGCGTAGCCAGCATGTTTTTAGGTGCGCTTTTAGTAAAGTTTTGAAGTGGGTGCATGATGGTACGGAGGTAATTGTGGGTGGGAGGGAGTTCCATAATTTGGCTATGGCGCAAGAGAATAGTGCTTCACCAGCAGAGTTATTGGCTTTAGTGATCTGCACGTGATTTTTGTTGCTGAATCTTAGTGGTCTGGTGGTGCGATAGGGTTGGAGTAGATTCTGGAGGGATGGGACATTTAGTGGATGGTTTACTACTTTGTGGGCGAGTGAGAGTTGATACCATTGAAGGAGGTGAGGAAGTTCAAGCCAGCCCAGTTCAGCAAGTGAGAGACAGTGGTGACTACGGTAGGATGCCCCTGTGGCGAATTTGGCAATTTTGTTGTAGCAGGTCTCTAGCTTGTTTAGATCGCATTGCCTTAGGTTGGTATATATTGGAGAGGCATAAAGTAGGGTGGAGATAAGGTGGTAATTTTCTGTTGAAATCATTGCTGCTTTGGTGAGAAGTTGCTTATTTCTGTATAACGCTCCTAGTTTTTTGTGGACTTTTTTTATGGTCATGAATATATGAATGTCAAATTTTAGTTTATTGTCTATTTCCACTCCTAACAATTTGGTGTGTCCAGTTGGGTATATAGTGGTGTTGCCTTTTGCTGTGATGTTAAAGTGAGAGTTATTTTGAGTATGCTTGGTGGGTTGGAAGATGAGTAGTTTAGTTTTGTTTGGGTTGAGTATTAATTGGGCATCGGATAACCAAGTATCAACAGAGGAAAAAGCTTCCTGTGTGACTTTTTGCAGTTTGGGTAGGGACTGGGCTGAGCAGATGATGGTTGAGTCATCTGCGTATTGTATGAGTGTGCCATGTTTGGTGGCAGAGACTAGATTATTGGTGAAAACAGAGAAGAGTAGGGGTCCAAGGATGGAACCTTGGGGAACCCCTATGAAGACAGGTAGTTGGGGAGATATGTCATTCTGCCATACAACCGATTATTGGCGGTCAGACAGGTAACTCTGAAACCAGTTGATGACTGATTGAGAGAAGGATAGGTTATTGAGGACAGTGATGAGTTGTTTGTGTGGGACCATATCAAATGCTTAAGATAGGTCTAGGAAAGTAGTAGAGGAGAGATAGCCATTGTTTTTATGCTGAAGGATAGTGTTAGTAAAGGAGAGTAAGGCAGTGGTGGTGCTATGGTTTGGTCGGAACCATGCTGAGTATTGGAAAGAGGTTGTCAGTAAGGAGGTAGTCTGAGACCTGAGAGTGTATGCATCTCTCTAGTATTTTGAAGAGTGGAGAGAGAATAGCTATGGGCAGTAATTGGTTAGTTCTGTGGAGGGGAATTATATGTGATACTTTCCACAGTGTGGGAACGTAACTTTCTGACAGAGATCAGTTAATCAAGATGGATACTGGGTAGGCCAGAGCATCAGCTGTGATTTGTAGGTTTTCACTTGGGAGGTTGTCTGTTGCTAATTTGGTGGGCTTAAGTTTAGTTAAGAGTTTTTTTATGTTGGAGGTAGGTACAGGAGAAAAAGAGAAGGCAGTGGGGAGATTACTAGTTGAAGGTGTGAGTTGGAGGGGAGGGGGGATGTGTTGTTTAGCTAGTGATAGTATGGTTTGTGTGACGTGTATGTTGAATGAGGTAGCAATATTTTCGGAGGAGTGAGGGATGTTAGGAGGAGGGGTACTGACTTTACCTGGGTGGAGGATGGAGTTTATGGAGGACCAGAATTGTTTGGGGCTGTGTTGGGAGGAGTCTAGGGCAGACTGGTAGTATTGGAATTTGTCCTGTTTTATTAGCTTTTTGACTCTATTGCATAGTTCTAGGAATTTCTGTCTAGTTGAGGGGGTTTTGGTTTTGCGCCAGTGCTCCCAGGCTTGGTCCCTGTTTTTCATTTCTGACTTAGAGGTTTTCTGTAGCCATGGGGAGGATTGTGTTTTGGTTCTGGAAAGTCTTATGGGGGCATGGTAATTAAGGATGCTAAGGAAGGTAGTATTAAAAAATTCAACTGCGTCGTCAAGACTGAGGTACTTTAGAGGATGCCAGTTACATTCGTTGAGGGATGAGATGAATGTGAGTGGGTTAAAGTTTAGTTTTTTACGTATTTGACGGTAGATGACAGGTTTACCTTGGTATAGGTATTTTTTGAGCAGCCTGTTATATATGACTGGGGACTCTTACTGACTAGTATCCAATCCAGGGTAGTATGCTTGCTGGAGTTTTTATTTTATTTATTTTTATTTTTATTTTTATTTTACATTTGTTGACCGGGAAAGTCCGACTGGATACATGTCCATTTTCAGCGGAGGCCCGGGGAGAAAAGCTCCACAGTGACAATAATATAATGCATAGATATAGTAAATCGAGGTAAAAAATAGACAATGCCTAGAACTATGGTACAAAAACAAAACAAAACAAATTCATTTACTATACTAGAATAATGCTATAGAGGAGATTTCGTACAGTAAAGTACATTGATCTTAAACATTCTATAGGATACATAACTATTAATACTGCTTCTGGTATACTGATACTCCATCCAGAACAATCCATTTCAGTTAAGAGGAGAGAGAAAGAACTGTGAGCGAGGGGCTGAAACTAGGGAAGTTTCTATACTTGTATGAGAGAGGATTAGTCAGGACTTGAGCACTGGCAAAGCCAATTTAACTTTAGATGTTGATTTAATCTTTTTTTGAAAACAGATAGGGAGGAAGTGTAAGAAAGGCTAGTAGGGAGAGTTCCATATTTTGCCAATAGCATTGCTAAAAGTGAATCCCCACCTACATTGTTTGCTTTGACTGTTTTAACTAGAAGCTTGTTGGAGGAGCAAACTACTAAGATTGTTATAAGGTCTTATTAAGTTATTCAGGGCTGGAGTTTTGTCCGGTTGGTTCAGGATTTTAAATGCTTCCATAAGCTGGGTTTGCTGTAGGAGGTTGGTGAATTCTAACCAGCCTAATTTTCTTAGGTTGACACAATGGTGTGTTCTATAGGGCATTTCCGTCGAAATCTGGCAATTTGATTATAGCAGCGTGTTAGTTTGTTTAGTTCTGTTTTTGAGATTAGTAAGTATAGGGAGGCATATAGGAGGGAAGAGAGGAGATGAGCGGGCCATAGTTACTTTCGCTATTGGAGTTAGAAAAGATTTGATCCGTATAAAGACCCAAGTTTTTGTTAACGGTTTTGATGGTCTGATTAATATGGATATCAAATTTAAGTCTGTTATCTATGCATACTCTAATAGTTTTGTATAGGAGTCTGGAGAGATGACAGTCCCATTTTGGATTGGATAGAAAATGATATAGGTGTGGACTTTTGATTGGGTTGGAAGAGTAGTAATTTGGTTTTGTTTGGATTAAGGATCAGTTTACGTCCTAATAGCCAGTTTTCTACTGTCCTAAAGCATGCTTGGGTTTTGGATAATAGGTTGTCAGGGTTAGTATCAGCACAGACTAATGTCGAGTCATCTGCATATTGAATGCAGGATGCTTCAGGGATGGCTTTATACAGGTCATTTATGAAGATGGTAAACAGAAGAGGCCCCAATATGGATCCTTGGGGTACTCCTATGGTATTAGGTAGGAGGTTGGAAAGTTTGGAATGCCAAAGTACGGCTTGTTTCCTATCAGAGAGATACCCACATGTTAGTTGAGGAGGTGTGATAGTAGTGGGAAGATGGAGGAGGTAGTGTTGGATTAGCACTGTGGTTGGCTATTGGAAAGATGGGTTTGGGATGGGTTTGTGAGTGTAATAAAGGTAGGACCACTGGGGGTGGGAGGGATTAGGGGGCAGGGTGGGGAGCGAAGTGGGAAGAGACCCTGTTAGTAGCTCTTATGAGGGAGCTGGAAACAATCAGGTAACAGAGTAAACTGATAAATGAACATATGATAGTGACAAAGGGTGGTTGTAGTTATAGAAATGGTGCCTGCCACAGGTAATATTTATTAACTTCTTAATTTTTAATTATAATTTTTGACTAATATAATTTGATCTTGAGACAATTATATATTCTTCCACATCTAGCACTGACTGGATCAAATTTGATAATACAATCTTGTCAGAAACTTTCTATCAATACAGAGCAACTGAAGTCTGCCGCATTCAGACCACCATCTTGGCTATACCCCAAATGCAGAGGGCAATTTTTGACTCCTGACAGTGGCTCCCTTTCCCCCTCAAATAGTAAACATATTAAAGGAGACTAGAAGATGAACTACAAGAGAATCTTACCTACAGAAGTTGAAGAAATTTCTCTTTTGGACTGTGTCACAAGGTCTAGATACTTTTTATTGTCCTATATCAAAGCTGTTGGCTTTTTCAACGGTTTATTTTGATCCAAAGTCATTTTCTTCATCAAAGTTCATGTGCTCACTGTCTTTTCATGTGATAGCAGTAGTACATTCTGTTAAGGTTCTTCTAAAAGTAGTTTTGCATATAAGGTCATCAATAAGACATATTTAAATGTCTTTGGGATTTGAACTTTTTATTTGTAAAGGTTTAGTCTGCCTCCCTTTAAACCAGCAGATGTAGTAGATACTAATTATTGTGAATGAAGAATACTTCCTGGCTTATCTCAGACAGAAAAAAATAGTTGTAGGTTTTCATTTGTAAACCACCTTACTTAGTATTTCATAACGAAAGTGTGATACTGAAGGCAAATTCATGTTTCATACCAAATGTTGCATCAGCAATAACATTCTGAATCAATTTATACAAGTATATATGTTATGCAAAGATCAGAATGAAAGGGAATATGTCCTGCATATGATGGATGTACACAGTCCACTCAGATATTGTACTCGGATAGGATAATGAATTAGAAAAAAAACTTTAGCTTTTCTTCCATAACAGTAAACTTTATTATTAACACAGTTACAATATCAAAAACAATTCAGTATTATGCATGTATAATTATGTAACAGCCCAACATTTGTAGTGCTTTCATACTATGATGTAAATAGAAATAAGACATAATCACGAATTTTCATATCTTAAATATCTCTTATTATAAGAAATCTAACTTGTTGCATTAATTAAACAAAAAAAAACTGAATCAAATTAAAAGAAGACTAAAAAAGTGCAATCATCTCAGTAATAATCAGTGACATCTTGGAAGAAAGAAAAGGAAAACCCAATGCTGAAAGAAGGTCTCTCTCCAGAAACTACCCCTTCACAATCATTATGCTAAAGATATTCCAGAGACAGATTACAGTCAGGCATCATTAGAACAAAAACTGCCAAAGCTACTCCATTCAATGCTCCAGTTCATTATTTCCCTCTCATCCTCCTCTTCTACCTTATGGCTCGTCTGACCATTTTGTTTCTAAGCTAGAATCTCCAGAGAGCCACTTATCTAATAAATTCCATCTATTTATGGTATTTTACACATAGATGCCAAGTACAGAAGTTTCACAGGCCTTCAGTGATGCAGTACAATAATTTATTATAGTATCTGGTTTCCACTGGAGGTGTTGCTTGTAAGTTTTTCTCAAGGTACATAATACAGCACTGACCAATAATGCATCTTTTCTAAGTTATTACATTATAAAATTTTATGTCTTGATAAATAAATAAACATATATATATATATATATATATATATATATATATATATGTGCCCATATACACACACGTATACACGTGTGTGGGCCGGCCTTAGCTGAACTGGTGCCGTAGGCGAAGTAGTACTCCAGCGCCCCTTAAGCCCCACCCTTACCGTGCTCATGAAACACCCCTATAAGCCACACCCACAGGTCGGTCACTCCCCAGGAAAGCCACTCCAGCCATTTCCTTCATTAAATGCATATGAAGAAAAATACCTTGTGATGCAGTTAAACTGAAAGTGAAGGACAGTGGAATTTTCCTTTAATAAACCTGCTTTATCAGTTGCCCCTTCACATATATTTTAGTATAAAAGTCACGTCTTCAGAAAACTGAAGCTCACATGCCTTATTTCAAAGAGTTGCTTAAGTTAATCTAAACATTTTAATTTACTTTGGGGTAGGCGATTGAACCTTACAGCTCAGTGAAAGTAGAATAGCAACCCCCCTCTTCCATATGTACAGTAGCTTAAGCTTGACTAGCACAAACACAGATGGACATTTGCTAAACAATACAGTCACAATGAAAACAGACTTAGCATGAGCAATAAACTTCTCTACCATTGAAACGGCATGAAAATCCACTTTCATAAAAAATACATCTGGCCAGTGGAGGCTTAAGTTTACCTTTGGGCTATTTTCAAAACGGCCTCCTTGCACACATTTTTAGGGCCATGCATACATGTATGTGTTCTTTGATTCACCTTCCTGATTGTATTAAATTACATTCCTTGTATAATAAAGCACCACTTGTTAGTGTGTTTTTTTTAATTTGTAGTTTTGAACATTTTTCCAGTAAGCAATAAAACAAAATGCATGACCCAGTAATGACAAACCTGCCCATTTCAGAACATTTTAACCATAAAGAGGGGATGGGAGTGTGGCCTCATGGTTATGGTGTTTGCCTTACAAACACAAGGTACAGGGTTTGAGTCTTACAAGGGATAATTGGCTAGGCTTAAAATGTCTCACAAGGGCAGTTAGCTTAGTACTAATCTATGAACCTATAAAAGGCCACTCAAAGTTCTGTCATGACATGTCAAGCCATGTCAAATGGTTGGAAATCACCTGGGGCTTCTTAAAAACATGTGCCAACCAAGCACAAACAAGTCATTACAGAAAAAATGCACAAACTGACAGACTTCCCAAGTTACAGTACTTTTTAATTGGTGTGTCCAAATAAAAAGTAGGGCTCAAAGCATAGTCAAAACCATTCTCTTGCATGAATAACAAAATTATGTTTTAACACGAGCTTCAGTAATGTAGATCGTTTAGTCTGTATGGTGTTGCACTGCAGTGTTATAACACATCACATCACAAACAATGACACATAATGTAGTACACTGTAATGTATTAATTCTATAGATGATGCTTTCAGAAAAAGCTGTGCAAGTGTTGCAGTTTGGATGAAATACTAACCCATTTCTGTACTGTCACTTTAGCCTGCACACCAAACACTGCCCTACAGCGTACTTTACAAAATGCAATAAATCTTTATTAATAAGGATATATGGTGGACTGCTGTTGGCAAAAGTGATTTATTTTTTGTCTGAATTCGTTTACCTCTTTCACTGGTCCTGAGATTTTACCTCTTGCTTTGTTACTAATGCAATAAATCTAGCACGTTTTCAGAAAGTAATTGGTTATGCAGTGCAGTTCCAAAACATATTTATTTTTAGTATGTCTACATTTGCACACTACTGTAAATGATCAAATGGCTATAATGACTTTTACTTTCAAAAAATAAACTAATGATTAAGCAACCTAAAGAGTAAGGTACTAAAAACACCACTGAAATAACATGCATCACCCCTTTTTACAGTTACAGTAAAAGTTATATGCAAGCAATGCCATTTGTTAAGCAAGCAGACAGCTAGAAGACTGACAAAAATCTAATTCAAGATTCAAAAGAAAAGGTAACAAAAGTGACTACACCTGATAAAACCATAAGCCGTTATGATAAAACACTGACCTCAGGGATATTTTCGGCATGCCCAACATTATACATTATAAAGCATCTTGTATGCTTAATTCCACTTGTACACAATATCGATCACAAATTAGTATCATACCTCTCTCAACCTGTAAGCACAAGAAAGCTGGACAAAGCCAAAAATAATGAGAGGAAAATGGCCCAAACATAGCAACAATTTTAAAATGCTGCTCTTTTAAACTTAGAAAGTTCATATGCTAAAAGGTTTTGCATTAACATGTACTTGCTGAAATAAATAAAGTCTAAAACTCAAATGTTTCTTATTTAATGACACCAATTAATGACTTACCAGAAAATCACAATTAGACAAAAATAACAAGAAAAAAAATCTGAACAGTTGAGACGTATGATTGGCGTACAAACTGTTACACCTCAGGGATTTAAGGTCTGTTCATTTACCCAACAAATTGGAAGTTCCAAGGCTTTGCTCTCCTACACAGATGTAAGAGGGTACTGAAGGGGAAAGAAGCGCATTACAACAGTTTCTAAAGTGGTGACACTTCACATTGAACACAAGTTTAAAAATTCCACTTTTTGCAGTTACAGCCGGCATTCAAGATGCTGGTCTTGGAAAATTCAGCAGGAAACCATTTTTCACACACACACACACACACACACACACACACACACACACACACACACACACACACACACACACACACACACAAACGAATGATTTAAATTACACACACTCTCTCTCTCATACACAAACGATCAATTACACACACACTTTCTCTCTCATACACAAACTAATGATTTAAATTACACACACGCTTTCTCTCTCATACACAAACAATTTAAATTACACACACACGCTTTCTCTCTCATACACAAACAAACGATTTAAATTACACACACACACATTCTCTCTCATACACAAACAAACAATTTAAGTTACACACACACACTTACCTTCTTTCTAAACCAAATGGCCACATGCAAACAACATGGACTTAACTCATCGCTTAAAATAACTGCTGGCTTAAATTCCGCGTGGAACTTCAGAACGTATTTAAATCCACATTAGCATCATGATGCACACATAAAGGAGAAGACTCTTGTATCACGCATGCTGTGATGTTAAAGCCTCCTGGCCCATCTGCAGCTGTAAGTGGGAGGGCACTCGCCCTCCCCCTATCCCAATGGTTCAGGCGCCCTTGAACAGGGTGTCAAGAAGAGATCAAAAGTTATGCTAACTAAAATAAATAGATAAATAAAAATTGCGGCCTTTTCAAAGCCAGCCTGTACAGCGCCCTAGGCGGTCGCCTAGTTCGCCTATGCCTAAGGCCGGCCGTGTATATATATATATATATATATATATATATATATATATATATATAGAGAGAGAGAGAGAGAGAGTAGCAGTCTGTAAGAGCAAATGCTCATAAGGACGAATACTGTTACAGGTTTGTTTTTCAGTCTTTTGGCTGCTTGCATGTGAGATCATGGTACATCAGGGTTTAGGAATCTGCTCTTACCCCACTGTTGTGCAGTCTCAGAATTGGTAAATATAAGTTCCAGGGGCTTGTCCCCTGGGTATTTTTGTCTTTCTTTTGTTCTTCAGTCTTTTTAGATCTTTTTGTATTTCCTTATGTCACAGTTTGCTTTAGGATGAGGCAATCATATATATTGATTATATATATGGTTGCATTTGAGTTGGGTAAAGCACATGTGTGTGACGCTAGTATGGTGGTGGTGTTATTGACAGATGAAGTGTTTGCATAAATGCTGGTGGGGGCGAGTTCCAGTTGGTTGACAAAGGTAAGTGTTTGGGCAGGTAGATTTTGTGCGACTGTGTAAATGTTAGTTAAGGGGATGTATTTAGTGTGTATATGGGTGTGAGTGTTTTAAGATTAGGGTGAGGGTTATGTAAGAAATAGATTCATTGTGTGTGTGTGTGTTTGTTTGTGTGTGTGTGCACGTGGTGAGTGTTTGAGCTGTCTTGTGTAATGGTAATGTCATCAAAAGAGCTTTTTTACGGTAAGCTACATGTTAAGGTTAGACACACATTACTACAGTGGAGCAGGAGGGCCACCATTCATTATATAATCACACACACACACAAATATATATATATATATATATATATATATATATATATATATATATATATATATGTATACAGTTGTAATATGTTGTGGCTCAAATGTGGCTCTTGTTAAGCTGCACCGAAATCCCTAAGGGTAGAATAAGATTTTAAATTAATTGTATAGCCTATTATTTTGCAGTTACTGCTCAAATGCTTTCTAATGACATTTCAAAACAGAGTTGACACATGGTCTTTTATAATAGGTATCAAATGCAGGGGTTAATAAAGCCTTCACTGTCACACTATCATATTTTGGATTATATTCTGCTCCCCCTGAGGTTGCCGTACATGAAGTCTTTTTGGTATGTAGAATATAGTACTGGTCTAAAAAATATATTTCCTCAGCTATCACTAAATCAGATGTAAAATCCTTACATATCTCACTACAATTTTTCAGTTGTAAGTACTATGCTTTGAAGTAACTAATGTGATATTGTCATATTCTCCATTGAACTGCAGTGAAATCATTAAAGGGTTACAAGAACACAAAACAACATGCACTACGCAAGCTTTTTGCATAGGGAAAATTCCCTTCACTTCTTGGGGGTAAGCCCCCAAACCTTCTAACACACACATGCACACACACACACACACACACACACACACACACACACACACACACACACACACACACACACACACACACACACACACAGCAAATTCTGAAGCTGCACTTTCACTGAGGAAAGTATAGCTTGACACACTGCCTTATGAGAAAAAAAAAACAGCTGTGAACATTGTCAGGGGTAATTTTTTTTTACTTTAGGCCAGAGCTGACAGTCTATACTGGATTAGGGTTAAAATATCCTGTGGTGTGGCACTGCTAAAAAGAAAGCACCTTCTCAAACATTTATGCCTTAGAAAAGCTTAAGAAGGTGATTCCCATGGCAAGATAGATATACAAATGTGCCTTGGTCTTTGAAGAGTGCTGATGACTGTATGCATAAATACTTTGTACAACTGATGAGCGTTTTTCATTGCTAAGTTTTAGTGCAATGAGTTGCCTGTCAGTAAAATCACAAAGCATTAAAAAGATGGTATCCAATTTCAGCATATGAATGAGAGTGGTAAGAAGGTCAGCAAGTTTTGAACAGAGGTTACTCAACTGACAGTCGTGACTGGGCCAGACTGCTACACCAGCAGGGCGTCTGGGTCATACTGTTGTTACAGAATCTGCTACATGTAGAAGTAATGTAAACCAGTTAAGAAAAACTCAACTAACAAACAATTTAGAGCCATTTGATAAGAAAGTTTTAAAAAGCTACATGTGGAACAATATGATACCACAGAAGTGATTACTGCCTACTACCCAATACATGGAAGGGCCATTTCCACTGATACTATACCCCTAGAGGGATGTATGAGCAACCATTTAACTGGAAAAGGAAAAGGATGGATTTCCAGAGAGAAATGACTGTCCCATCTGTCAGCCAAGGGGAATGACAGACCAAAACGTATCCAGAATGGGATGGATGATCATATCTGTTCCATACTATCAAATAGCCAGGATGTTGATCATACAGCAGCTCTAGCAGAAGGCACTCTGGAAGGTCTTACTTGAGAGTTACTTTCCAAGTTCTGTGGTAGCACGAGCACCTAAAACAGCTAGTTTAGACACTTACCAAAGGTGAGATATATGGTTAATCACAGAGAGTACAAGTGCTATTAAAACTGTCAAAAATTATTATTGTTAGTACTGTAAAGCACAAGTAAGCAATATACCTAAACTATACACCCTATCTGAGAAACAAAAGTAATCCTTGGTACTTTACTATGAGAACACCTAGGGTTCAAGGACATTGGTTTAAAGAGAATAATGCTATCTTTAGCAAAATCCTGTGTAGCTGAAACTATTAGTCTATTATTATTATTATTATTATTAATAATAATAAACATAAGAAAAAACAAAACTGTATTATAATATTAAACAGGCCTATTGCTACGTTTTCTTTTTGTTTGGTTAAATGTTTTAAAAGTAAAAGGGGGAGGTAATGTACATTATGCTTGCTTAAATGGCAGATAAGTACATGTGCATGCATGGCTTGGAGCACCACTGTGTTTTCCTGCAGCAGTCAGTAAAAGACTCATACACACACGCACAGCAGCTTTAACTCAGAATATGTATTAAGTAATTAAATTATAATGTGAAATTGTACAAATACAAAACATATTGCAAGAAAAACTCTAATAGAAGGAACGACTTTGAGAGACAGACAGATTAGAATATGTCTTTAGTATAGGGTTGTTACCTTTTTGAATATCAAAAGTGAGACATTTTTTATAATATATTTTGCAGGTCAAACCATATCCACATTTGATGTGAAGGACTGGAATTCATACTTTGATAAAAAAAAACTCCGTCTTGTAGAATTTGACTTGTTTTTGCAGATTCACATAACATTAGGGCATTTCGGATATAAAATAACCTTTTTATCTAAGTATTAGAGGAAATATAAGAAAAAATTGTCCTAAAATCTCTGAACATTTACCATTTTTCATGTTTTTTCACAGGATGCAAAGACAAACTGGGGCTGTTCCACTTAAAGAGGGATATGTGGCAACCATATTTTAGTGCTAGTGCTATAAATCTTTATTAATTGTTGTTAATAGGAATGATCTGTTTTTGATTAGTTGAGTAAGTAATGAAATAACAGGCAAAATCATAAAACAATTTATGCTTAGAGTAAGACATTACTTCAAGCTTGTAAATGAAGTTCAGGCCTGAAATTTCAAAAGAAGGCTTCTGTAGCTCCACATTTAGTATATGCACATAAGGAATTATGCTACTATATGCAGTTCCAAAACAATCAGCTGCCTCTATGCTCTAATTTGGAGTAAATATAAATTGGAGGGGCACTCAATGAAAATCCAGTCAAACTGTATAAGTGTCCCTGACCCATATGTTTCTGCACCCACATTGGTGATATGCAGCCTGGGGACCATGACAATGGCTGAGTTATTGTATTTGTTTAAACAAGAATCATCAGGATGCTTGAGGGATTCTCATTTTGTTGCTGTGTTGGCAGTGTGTTTGTGTGAGATCAGTAAAAAGTGATGTTGAGGAACATTTGGCTTTTCCCACTGTCGTGCCATCTCGGTATATTTAAAAAAAAAAAAAACATGCAGACAAATTATTATTTTTTTTTTTGCAGGGGCCAAACTCCCCACCAACCCACACACCACTCTGCTAATTATATGTACTACCTCCAAGGTTGCACATTATTGGGGAAAGGGCATATTTCCCAACCCCAAGAGGTGTGCAATCTTACATACCTGTCAACCATTTTCTTAGCCATCCAAATTTTGTTGACTAAACAGATGTCGACCAAACATCATTTGGACCAAATTTTTACTCTACTGGTGGATGAAGACTGAACTCTCAAGCTTCAGTTGGCTGAGGTTCAACTCACTGAAGATCAGAGTTCCTTCACAGACAATCACTGTTGGTGAGTTTTGCTGGCAGTGTGATGCTCTTTTAGGTGGAATTTCTTCCTCCAAGTTGCTGCTACTATGGAGTTGGTATATATATATATATATATATATATATTGGCAAAGGCAGATGTTCATTGTGTTACCCTGCTGCAGTCATCACACTTGGGTTATCCTGTCGTCAGGCGGTCCCGCAGTCGGCCGGATTTCCAAAGTCTTGGTCTGACATCGGTTGCCGTCGCCTCATCCCTGACGTCAGTGTGCCAGGGGTACATGTACTGCAACCAATGCCATTTTCTTCAGTCTTTCTTGCCGTGCGGTGCCCGAAGCAGAAGCAGTTCGCAAGTGCCGGTCGGCCGACTCCTGAGATTTTCAATTGAATTTCAGACGAAATCTTCTATAAAGCTAAGTACCCGTTAGAAACTTTTCTTGCCTCAGACCAATGTCAGAAAAAGTTAACAATTGTATTTCTTGTGGGAAGCAAATACCTCATAAGGATTTTCATTCTTATTGCATACCTTGCCTAGGCCCTGATCACGACGTCACTTCTTGTCGTTTTTGTGCTAGATTTAATAAACGTACTATTAAAAGACGATTTGACTTTGCACGACACTTTTTTGGCAGAAAATTTAATTATAACATGCTGTCGGAGCTACCGACTACCGGCGTGCACAAAAAGCACAGGGACAAGGATTGACAGCCCAGGCCTAAGCCCGATTCTGAGGCCTCGGTTGATCCGGTCTCTGGTTATCACTGAGGCTCCAACGCAGCCTCTGTCTACAGCTGTTCTGGAACCCGAGACCGCTACGGATATTTTGACGGAATGTACTAGGCCGACGCAGCCTTTTACTTCAGGCCCTTCCGACGATTTACCTTCCAAGGACATCGGTTCTTCTGAAACGCCATCGCTTTCTGAAGGCGTTTTCAAACCGACGACTCTTACAGTCAAAACGTTTTCCAAATCGAAGACTCCTTCTAAAACAAAAAAGGCTTCACTTCAGTCTCCTGTTCAAGGCCCTATGCCTAAGAAACAGATGCTCAAGATGGCTGAAGATTTGATTACTCTTATCAGAGGTTCTCAGCCTCCTTCTGACAAAAGGCCTAGACAAGAGGAAGAATCTGTTTCCTCTGAACAACTGTCTATTTCTTCGGATTCCTCTGAGGACCAAGACTATTCCTTCTCTCCTTATAAAGATTCTGATGCTGAGGACTCTATTCCCTCAGCTTCCCCTCCAGAAGATTACTCTTTTGGGGAAACGTTACACACTATGAGGGAACATTTTCACTGGGAAGGTCAGGATTACTCTGATTCCAAGAAAAGGCTCAGAGAGTTTCTTTTACTCCCCCAACACAGACCTCTAGCTATTCCTCCTGTTTTGGACATTGTGGATGATGTCTATTTAGAATCCAGTTTCAACCCTGACTCTCTGCCTCCAGCCCCAGCCAAGCCTGACAGATAGTACAGGGTACCTGATTCCCACAAATTTCTTTACAAAAGCCCAGTAGCTGACCCAGAGACTATCTCCCAGGGTCCCAAGGGGGCTAAGGCTTCCATGTCTAAAAATCCAGTACCTTCTGAAAGGGATTCAAGAGCACTAGATAGATGGGGGAAAAATGTTTACACCTCAGCCACTTTAGCTATGAGAGCTCTAAACTGTTAATTTCATATGCTTAAGTATCAGCAATTTCTGATCTCTCAGTTAAAACAAAAGATAACCACCCTCCCTCAACAATCTGAATTGAAAGAAGTACAGGATTTGTTGCACGCCACCGAACAGGTGAGCAAACATACCTTACAATGTGGGTTTGATTCTTTGGAGGCCTCCTGCAGAGCAACTGTCACTGGATCAGTTATACATAGACATGCCTGGTTGAAGGAACAAAGTCTGCCTGATCATGTTAAAGCAAATTTACTAGATGCTCCCTTACAGCAAGATGTTCTTTTTGGGGTTAAAGCGGAAGAAGTGTTAAAGAAAATGGAAGATAAGGCAAAATCAATGCAGACAGTCAAAGATTTCCTTCAGGTACAACCCCCTCGCTTCAGTAGAAATTGGCCAACAAAAAATTGGTCCTTTCCAGCCACTGACAGGCCTCAGAGGGGTAAATACAGGCGCCCAAGGGGCAGAAGACAACCACAATCTCAGTATAAATCTCGCCAATGGGGCACTCCAACCCAGAAGGGAGGAGAAGACAGGTCTCAACCCACCAGAAGGCAAACTCAATGACTTGCACCTCAGCTGGCCAAACAAAGCTCTTTTGTCAGCCCCCCTAGGGGGAAAACTAGCACTTTTGCAGACAACTGGTACATGGTCTAAAGGACAAATGGGTCCTAGACATAATTTTACGAGGATACACATTCCACTTTCACCTTGCCAATAAAAGAGGAATGCCAAACCTGCCACAAAACCAAAGGGCAGAGGCTCAAAAATAAATTACAGCTCTCATGGTCATGAGAGCCATTCAAAATTTGCTTAGCAGAGCAAGGTCAAGGATTTTACTCAAGACTCTTCCTAGTACCCAGAAAAGAAAATGCTTGGAGACCAATTCTGGACCTTTCTATTCTAAACACTTACTTACAAGTTCCCAAATTCAAGATGCTAACACTACAGCAGCTACTTTCCATGTTGGGCAAGGAAGCATGGCTGGTAACATTGGACCTCAAGGAGGCATACCTGCATGTCCCTATCAGACAAAGTTGCAGAAGATACCTCCATTTCATTGCAGGTTCAACCCATTACCAATTCTCTGCACTGCCCTTTGGCTTATCTACTGTGCCCAGAGTATTCACAAAATGCCTGGCACCAGTAATTGGATACTGCAGACAAAGAGGAATTCAAATATATCCATACCTAGACGACTGCCTCATCCAAGCAGAAAGAAAAGACATTCTCTTACAACATCTGGTTTTTGTGAACAGAGGTTACTCAACTGACAGTCGTGACTGGGCCAGACTGCTACACCAGCAGGGCGTCTGGGTCATACTGTTGTTACAGAATCTGCTACATGTAGAAGTAATGTAAACCAGTTAAGAAAAACTCAACTAACAAACAATTTAGAGCCATTTGATAAGAAAGTTTTAAAAAGCTACATGTGGAACAATATGATACCACAGAAGTGATTACTGCCTACCACCCAATACATGGAAGGGACATTTACACTGATACTATACCCCTAGAGGGATGTATGAGCAACCATTTAACTGGAAAAGGAAAAGGATGGATTTCCAGAGAGAAATGACTGTCCCATCTGTCAGCCAAGTGGAATGACAGACGAAAACGTATCCAGAATGGGATGGATGATCATATCTGTTCCATACTATCAAATAGCCAGGGCATTGATCATACAGCAGCTCTAGCAGAAGGCACTCTGGAAGGTCTTACTTGAGTTACTTTCCAAGTTCTGTGGTAGCACGAGCACCTAAAAGAGCTAGTTTAGACACTTACCAAAGGTGAGATATATGGTTAATCAGACAGAGTACAAGTGCTATTAAAACTGTCAAAAATTATTATTGTTAGTACTGTAAAGCACAAGTAAGCAATATACCTGTACTATACACCCTATCTGAGAAACAAAAGTAATCCTTGGTACTATACTATGAGAACACCTAGAGTTCAAGGACATTGGTTTAAAGAGAATAATGCTATCTTTAGCAAAATCCTGTGTAGCTGAAACTATTAGTCTATTATTATTATTATTATTATTAATAATAATAAACATAAGAAAAAACAAAACTGTATTATAATATTAAACAGGCCTATTGCTACGTTTTCTTTTTGTTTGGTTAAATGTTTTAAAAGTAAAAGGGGGAGGTAATGTACTTTATGCTTGCTTAAATGGCAGATAAGTACATGTGCATGCATGGCTTGGAGCACCACTGTGTTTTCCTGCAGCAGTCAGTAAAAGACTCATACACACACGCACAGCAGCTTTAACTCAGAATATGTATTAAGTAATTAAATTATAATGTGAAATTGTACAAATACAAAACATATTGCAAGAAAAACTCTAATAGAAGGAACGACTTTGAGAGACAGACAGATTAGAATATGTCTTTAGTATAGGGTTGTTACCTTTTTGAATATCAAAAGTGGGACATTTTTTATAATAACATAATATTTTGCAGGTCAAACCATATCCACATTTGATGTGAAGGACTGGAATTCATACTTTGATAAAAAAAAACTCCGTCTTGTAGAATTTGACTTGTTTTTGCAGATTCACATAACATTAGGGCATTTTGGATATAAAATAACCTTTTTATCTAAGTATTAGAGGAAATATAAGAAAAAGTTTTCCTAAAATCTCAGAACATTTACCATTTTTCATGATTTTTCACAGGATGCAAAGACAAACTGGGGCTGTTCCACTTAAAGAGGGACATGTGGCAACCATATTTTAGTGCTAGTGCTATAAATCTTTATTAATTGTTGTTAATAGGAATGATCTGTTTTTGATTAGTTGAGTAAGTAATGAAATAACAGGCAAAATCATAAAACAATTTATGCTTAGAGTAAGACATTACTTCAAGCTTGTGAATGAAGTTCAGGCCTGAAATTTCAAAAGAAGGCTTCTGTAGTTCCACATTTAGTATATGCAAATAAGGAATTATGCTACTATATGCAGTTCTAAAACAATCAGCTGCCGCTATGCTCTAATTTGGGGTAAATATAAACTGGAGGGGCACTCAATGAAAATCCAGTCAT